>NW_010146598.1:0-5939 GCF_000699245.1 Pterocles gutturalis
CCTGGAGAGGATGTCCGTCCGTCTGTCCGTCCCGCAGCCCGAGGGGTATCTGTCCTCTCCGTTGCACAACCAGCCCACGCGCCAGATGTCCCAGCAGCGAAGCAAAACAAATAAACAACAATTACAGCTCTCGGGTTTCCTCGTTTGGACTCATTATGGTTTAATTTTGGAAACCTGGCTCTTGGTTTGCAAGGAGTTTACTGGGGGGGAGAAAAAACCCACTCCTGGCTCAGCCAGGTTCCTGTGCTCTGGGCTGGTTTGAGTCTCATTTTTGAAAAATTTGGGAAACATGGTTTTGTTGAAGACCATGAAACTCAAAGAAAAAGTTACGGCCAAGCCAAGCTGCCTGCAGAGCTTTTGGGAGTAATGGGGACCGGCGGGCACAGGGGTTCCTTACCTTGCACGGTGGGGTTGCGCACTTGGGACGGTGTGTCGTGGATCTCCAGCGTCCACTCCCCCGCCGCCCGCTCCCCCCAGCAGTGGACGGTCATGAACTCCCAGCCCTTGAACCCTTCGTTGGAGTGGTCGAACACCCTGCAATGGTCATGGCGTGCGTCAAGAAGCCTGACTTTGAAACCAGAATCACAGAATGGTTTGGGTTGGAAGGGACCTTAGAGACCATCCAGTTCCACCCCCTGCCATGGGCAGGGACACCGCCCACCAGCCCAGGTTGCTCAGAGCCTCATCCAGCCTGGAAACTCGCAGCAAACCCTTAAACAAGGACATTGCCCATCTCCATCTGCTCTTACCTCCTGGCGAGGAGCTGTGACCTGGTACCCGCCGGTGAGACGAGGCTGATCTGGAGGTCACCACGGCGCGGGTGGGAGATGCTGAGTCGCACCACGACATGCTCCAGGTAGAGCACGTGCTGGTCGCGGTGCTCAGCGCAGGCACTGCTGAGGGTGCTGGTGCGCAGCACATGGTCTGCACGGATGTACCTGCCGGGGATGGGCAGAGCATCGCATTGGGGACACCAGCTGCCCGGTTCCCTGCTGCCCAGACACCCACTTAAGAGTTGAACCTGGCCTCCTGCTGCTTCATGGCAAAAATTATCTCATCCTCCATTGCAACACAGCGTCTTAGCACGGGAATTTGCTGAATTGCTGGATGGTAACGAGATGGGTTTGAGCTGCCTCTAAGATCTGTGCCTTATGGGCTGCAAGGGCGCTGCTTTATTGTAATTATCAGCGCAGCGCTCCTCTTTGGGTTGTAATTAGTGTCTCTATCAGATAAATAGTTTCGTGAACACACTTGGCTCCAAATTTAATCCTGCTTTGCATAGGCGAGTCTTTCCAAAGGAGCTGCTTTGCTGATGAACGACAACTTGCTCTACAGCCCGGCAGCGGTAAACCAGGAGGGTCCATTTGGTCAGATCATAGAATCATGGAATGGTTTGGTTTGGAAGGGACCTTAGAGATCATCTAGTTCCAACCCCCAGATCCCTGATCCCACCCTTTAGCCTAGCAGTGACAGTCCTGCCAAGGATGAGATGTGAACCTGAGCTGGTCTGAACCTGAAGCTGAATTCAAAGAGAACTCAAGCACTGGAAATTTGGGAAACCTTGCAACAAAGCACCGGGTTTTGGTGTCTTTCAAGATGGGGTGTTTGATGGAAGAGGGAGGAGAGCCCAACTCATCACTGCTCATGTATGACCCATGGACAAGTTGGTTTTGGTCTCCCTAAGCCATTTCCAAAATGGCCAGCGGCACCATCAACCCTCAAAAATTCCCTGCTGATCACCCGCCTGGGAAACACGGGCAGAGAAATAAGTCACCTGCCCTCAAAGTTGAGGAGAGCTTGGGAGAGACCCCGACCCTCCGACACTCACTTGGGGACCCTGTCCAGGCTTCCCACGCAGACGTGCTGGGGGGGAACCGCCTTCCACTTCTTGGCTTCCACCACTATAGCATCTGCATCCACCAGACCGAAGCCATATAGATGGCTAACTGAAAAGAGAAAAGACTCAGAAACCCACTGCCTTCCCAGCAGGGACCAGTAGCTCCTCCTCGGTTCTTGGTGGAGCATCCTCCAACCATCAGAGAAGGTGTGGAGTTGACCCTGTTGGGTATGAGGTGCTCCAACATGCAGAACTCATCACCCTGCCCGAGTTACACCCCAAATCTCTCCACCATAGAAAACCCAGTGCTGGGAGCAGCCCACCCAAAGGAGTGGCCAACGCTGTGGCTCAGGACAGCCTCTACCACACAAGGCTTCCAAGACTCCACCACACAAGGCTTCCAACCATCTTTCCCCACAAATTCCTGCCCTCTCCTCACTCTACTCAACAGCCTGACAGTAGAAGACCCCAAACCATTTGAGAGTGGCCATCCAGGGCAAACACTCCCACCACCGAAGCTCTGGGGACCCTTATTTTCCTTCCGTGGCCATTTTTGCCACGCTGCCTCCGTCCCCGTGGCCCTTCACCTTTATGCCCGGCACCGTTGGTCTTCCAGTCGGCTGCTCGTAGGTGGACCGGCCGCGAGGTTTTGACCAGCAGATGTTGGACATCCCTCCAGGTGAGCAGGGGGCTGCAACAACACATGGCTCATGGGATGGCTCTACTGCCTCTGGTCTTTCCAGCAGCAGCAGGGACGCCCACTGGGTTTAGAAAAACCCAAAAACCCCTCTTTCATGCTCCAAAAAAAAGGATGAATCAATGATGGAGGGTGGCCAGCTCTTGGGGTGCCCCAGCAGAGCGAGGTGCCCCAGGGAAGGATGCCACCTGCAGATTTATTCCTGGCCAAGGGTATTTAGATCTCGTGCTCCAGGGGATAACTGGGGCAAATCAAGGTGGTTTTCCCCATTTTTTGGTAGAAGATTAGGGATGAAGCGCATCCTGAGAGAGGGTACTGGGCTTGGCAGCTCGCTGATACATGCTGCTAAGCAAACCTTCCTTTTGTAGGAATAACAGCAAAAATAGCCATAAAAAACTTGGGTTGCTCATTTAACAGACAAATGAAACCCAACACATTTCCAAAACCCTCCCTAGGCTGGATTTGTCTGCTCAGGGTGCTGGACACTGAGCGCTGTGTGCTTCTGAGCCACCCCAAGACCCCAGCTCAGGGATATTGCCAAAGAATTTTCCATTATTTTCTTACAGTCGGTTCTTCAGCATCTTGAGCTGGCATTTATATTGGTCTCAAGCAACATTTAAGAAAAGAAATTCAATTTATTCCTTCTCATCATAATGGAGTTCCTGAGCGCCAAAGCTCTGTACTCAATGTTGCGTTTTATGCCTCAGCGAAACAATTCAAAAATTACATCGAAAGCTCTTAATATATTTGTAATGAATACGGCATCTCCAGAAGGACGCTCACCCGACCTGGGTGCTGGGATTTAACTGGAGGAGAGGGACTGGTGCAGCGCTGCCCTGCAGCTCATTAGCAGCCTTATTTTCATTTCCACCCCTAAAAAATCCTAATAATAGTGAGTAGCTCATGAGAAGATGTTCCACGGAGCAACATGGGGATGCCCTAAGGGGTGACCTGGTCCCCTGCAGGGATGCTCCTGGGCTGTGGTCCACGATGGGACTGGCATGGGGACTGGGATGGGGACAAGAGGCAAAGAGCAGCTCGTTGGAACCGGGGAGCATGTTGCTGCCGGTCACACTGCGTGGCTTTTTGACATGATGCAAAAGTAGTCCTCTTCCCCCCAAAAAACTCACTGAAAACCATCACTTCTACAGACATTCTCCATTTTCTGTGATGTTTTCTGACTTTTTTTTTTCCAGGAAGTATTTATAAAACTCCTCTTGGAGCCAGCTGTCAGCGGTTTCAACACATCAGATGAAAAGCCTGACTTATCTCCCCAACCCCAACTTTTCAACAGATGGCAACAAGTGAAGAATTAACTCAATAAAACACCTGCAGGAAGATTAGATGCAAAACAACAAACACTGTATCAAATCTTGCCAAAAAGGAGCAATTTAGAATAACTTCGCCCCGTTTTGAGTTGCTCCAGAGGAAAAAAAAAACAAAAAAACCAAATGTCTTTTTTCTTTCTGCTTTTGCTTGCCAGCTACTAAATTTGGAGATATCCCCCTGCAAGCTGGTGGCGAGGTGACACTTACTTTGCCTCCAAAGCCAAGGCGATGATGCCCGCAACCATGGGGGCAGACACGGAGGTGCCGGTGTGGCCGTCGGTGCAGCGGTGCCGGAGGTCTGTGGTGACCTGCAGAGAGAGGAGCTGCACCCCTGCACTGCCGGAGATGCTCCCGGTGTGGGTGTGAGCCCACCCAGCATCCCAGGTTTGGTGGGATGTCCATCGAGCATCCCGGGTTTGCTCGGGATGCTGCCAGCGAGGAGCTGAGCCTGCGGTACCCAGCCCCTGCCATGGCTTCTGAGTCATCGGGGTGCCCAGAGTCCCCCAAAAATGGACTGCAGATACATTTAGCACAGCAAGAATTTCCATTTGCATGGGGAAAAAAAATATTTTTTTAAAAAAAAGTGCCATTTCCAGCTTTTTAATTTCAGGGCAGAGCACGATGCTTGGGTACCAAAAGCTCAGAGACAGGAGCGCGGCAAAGAGATGCTCCGTCGGTTAAATTCTTAAAAGGCTCCTGGGTTTTGAGTTAATCAGGTAATTTTCGGAGTGGGTTTGAGGGAACATGCCACCCACTTTCTCCCCGAGGTGCCCCTGGAAGCTGCTTTTTTGCCCAGTGATGCTCTAGCAGCCCTGGGCTGATGTAAATACTCCTTAGTGCCATGAAAATGGTCCCAGTGAGACATTGGAATTCTGGAAATTAATTTTTAGGGGTCAAAAAAAATCATTCTTGAATTTAAAAAAAAAAAAAATCAACTTTGTCGAAAAATTAATTTGGGGGGAAAGCTCCCTCCCAGCTCTGGTGGGGGATGTCTTACTGCCTGAGTTTTGGGTGATGCACAGGGATGCTGGTAATGAATGGTTTTGATGTGACAAGACCACAGTAGCTGCTGGGACAGGGCAAATCCAGCCTGGGCAGCTGGGAAAACCAGGCTGACCCCCACGTGCACAATTTCAGGCAATTCCGGGGCTCCCCAAAGTCTCCACTCCCCGTTTGGGGTTGCTGCTTCTCTGCCAAACACCTCCATCCTCCCTCTTTTTTTCCCCTCTCAGGCTAAAAATCCTCAAAATTCCGTTTTGTTTTTTTTTTTTTTTTTTTAAGCAAGGGATAGTGAACAAGCACTTTGGGGGATGGGTAAATATTTGCACGGGTATTTTTGCAAACCTCCAGCCCTTTCATCTATTTCCCAGGGAAAACACCCCATCCCAGAGCTTTTCCCAAGGACCAGAGTAATTTTAGCCCAAACATCCAAAAATCCCAAACAAAACCCACCGCAGGGCGGGCTAACGCCAAAGTCCGGCTCTTCCAACCCAGCCATCATCCAGCCCAGCCAGGCAGAAAATATCCAAGGGATGGTGCCTGACTCGATGTTGGGGTAAAACTCACAATTTTGCGCTCATAGAAAGCCCCGCTGCTGTAGGTGGTGGCGAGGGTGGAGGCGCACTCCTCCAGGTACCAGGGCTTGTAGCCGTTCTCGGTGGTGCTGCTGATGGAGATGGTGTAGATGCTGTTGGTGTAACCATCGCACGAGCAGTAGTCACCCTCTCTGCCGCCGTTCCCTGACGCCCAGACAAAAATTGACCCCAAACCCCGGCGACCCTGCAGGGACAGAGGGAATGGAGGGGGTCAGAGATGCTGGATTGGGATGAGCGGCCGGCTCGGCACGGAGAGGAGGGGGTCAGCACTCCCTGGTGCTGGGATGCCGTCATTAAGCTGGATTTTGGGGTTTGGTTCGGATGGAAGGATGGATCCCATCCTGCCCCTCCTGGATCAGCCCCCGCGGATGTGCCCTCAGCACAGGAGAGCCTCCGGTGATGGGGATTTTGGCATTTTCCATGGGCTCCCCTGGGGGGAAGCATCCTGGGGGTGCTCAGAGCTCCTGGAACCCAGCAGGGAA
>NW_010146599.1:0-13268 GCF_000699245.1 Pterocles gutturalis
GCGGAAACCCCCCTCCTGAAAGTGGGACGGAGCACGGGGGTGGCACACGCTGTTCTCTGGGCGGCAGAGCTGGGCCGGGCCGTGGTGTCCAGGTTTCGGCTGGGGAACCTGCGTCCTGCAGGGGTTGTGGGGGGAGGGGCCACCAGGCCCGGCCACAGCCACGGGCTCGGGGGCGACCCGAGGTACCGGGCTGTCCGTGGCACTGCCAAGCCCTGTAAAGCACCAAATGGCGGCAAACGTTCAGCTTGGCCAGAGCCGAGACTCGGAGAGAAAAAAACTCACACAGCCCAACTCCTCGGTTTCTTCAGGTGTTTCACCCACCTCAGCGAAGCAGCGTTACATCCCCTGTCCACAGCACTTCAGAGGCTCTCCAGAACTGAGGGGCAATATGCTTGTTTCCATAACGGTACCCTATGTAAACTTTGTGTTTCAAATAACACAGTTTCTCAGGGCTGGAGTTAGGAAAAAAAAATATCTGAAATAGACCGTATAGTCAGAAAACAGCCAAAGTTGGTGTTTGGGCTTCAAATGTGATAGTTTCAAGACAAATGGAGGACACCAAAGTTTGAGGAGCATTCAATGCGTGTTAACATGAACACAGAAGTTAGCTTACAAAAACAATGTGATACGAAGATTAAATGGTGAATGCTGTGAAAAATCATAAATTATTAAACTTAATAAGGTGGTACTTTAGTGCCAAGAATGCAATTGGCAAAATCGCATGTGGTTGATAAATGGCTGTATCCTACAAGTGGTCCCTTCCTGTTTGCAGGTAGTCTCTGAGGGATGCAGTGCCTTATTCATTTCACTCTGACTTAGTGCTTGGTGATGTTCACATTTCACACATCCTAGTTTGAGACCTGTGCACAGAAAGAAAGCCTTTTGTGGCAGTACTTTCCAGAATTGCAGTACTGTGGATGTAAAAGAGTAGTTGAAGAGTAAAGGCATGTTTTAGCAACTGATGTTGGCTCACTATGTGACTTCAGTTGATGTTAGTCACTTTATCTGTTTCTCCGTCTATAGGTAGAGATAATACGTCACTGTCCAAATAAAGACAGAGAGCACTGCATTTTCAGCAAAAGCTATCCACAGATGAGGAGAGAACAGGCAGTCTGGGAAGCTGTTAACTTTCTTTTGCTTATCATCTTCTTAGGTTGCACATACATGCTTAGGTACATCAAAGTCAGTGAGTGGCTAACTAAAGCTAATCAAAGCAAGAAACACAGATTTCTTAGGCAGTTTCTCCCCTGGCTCACTATTGTGCTTCAGGTCCCTGGGACAGAAAGGACCCAATAAAAGGAAGTTAACTGCACCGCATTTATCATTGTCAGTGCTTTGCAAGGCCAGTATTACATAAAACATTCAGTTCTGGACAAATTTAACCTTCTCCAGTTCAAACATAACCTTCTCCAGTGTGTAACATAGCCTTTTAAGTTCGATGGTAAACAAGAAAGAAAAAGATATGCCGAAAAGTGGTAGTAAAGGAAATCTCGAAGAATGGCATATGAATTATGTTGATGCTTTCCAGTATCATTTTTAAGATCTGAGTATTTAGTCCATTTTTTACAATGATGAGAACTCTACTCACACCAGATTTTTATGAAATTAATAAAAAAGATACTTGACATGAGTACTAATTAAAGACATTCTTCATGAAAGTAATTTGAAAAAAAGGGCTAGAGCCTGAGAAAGGACGTTTGGAAGCAGCTGTGCATTGTGTTAAAAAACTCATTGCATTCAGTATAAAATATTGCTAAAAATAGGTAGTACAAACATGTGTCTTGCAAAGTGGATCAATTTAACCATCTTTTAAAAATGCTTGAAAGAGACAGAATTTTAATCCAAGGACATATTACTTAAAGAAATTCTGTGTCAAGTGTTTATTAAAACTGTAGTTTATTCAAGTGGAAGTAACATTTTAAAATCATCTAAACAGCTTAAGGGGGAAAAATGGATTATTTTCACATTCCAGCAACATTTGAATTAGTAATGCTATAAGGAAATGTTTAAATGTTATTTTAAAATTCTATTCTGTTTAGAAATAAAGATAAATGCTTCTTATCTTTTGGGTTCTGTAAGTCCTGTATCTCAATACCATGTCTAAATTTTAGAACTAATTCAACTTTTGCTGATATGTTGCATTGTTTCACCATTTTTTTGTTCATCCTAGACACTCTAAACACAGTAATAGAAATATGAAGTAGCAAGTGTCTAAAAGTAAAAAGGGAATCCTGGTGCCTAAAAACAAATTTTCCAGAATAACCAGTTCACTCAGAGGTGATTGGCTATTCCCAAGAGGGAGAAAAGGAACTTATGTGGCTATATTTGTGTAAAGTGTATGAAATTATTCTTTCTTTCTTCTCTCGGAGGATTAAGTGCGTGCATTTAGCCCCCAAACTAATGTAGTTTACATTACTAGTGTGGAGAAATTGTGGCTGCAGATCTAACAATGATACATTTGAGTAACCTTCCAGAAGTTTTTTAAGGATTGAAATTTATAAACACATAAACCAGCTACATAGGTGAATATATAATAAGGATTTTTTACTGCACTGTATTTTAGACTTTGCTAATACACTCACCTAGCAACAGGAATTAAGTAGTCTTTTTTAGCTAGGGAAGTGAAAAGAATTAGCTTGCAAATGAATTGGGTTTTTTGTAAGGCAATGTGAAAAATGTCCCCCTGGACCACTTCTTTTTGCACTGCTTCCATCTTCATGCTTGGCTGAGGGATAGATTTGTTATCTCTGGCAAACCTTAGTGGAAAGAGTTTAGCTGTGCTGTAGTAACTGAGCCTGAGCTCTGAAGACTGCACATAGTCTGTTACATTCTTAAAATGCACCAAATTAATCCCTTAAATAATGCAACTAAAATGAAGCAGGGAAGAGTTTTAGTCCAGTATATCTAAGAAAGTATCATTTTATAACCCCAGGGATTGATTTATTAACAGTTCTGAGCTATTGATTTTGCAAAGATAGCACACAAAGGTAGTAAACATGATTTTGAAGTAACTTCATTACCCCCTGCCTGCTGTTCAAATACATGGGTGTTGTGGAAATAGGTGTATTGCTAATCTGTTGAACTAAGGAGTTTTGCCTCAAGCCATTCATATATATTCCTCTAAAACTGGCTTTTCTTTCTATTCACAGGCACTTAAGGTAGGAGCCACCTTCTACATGACATCTAATGAGAATTGTGCTAACTGCCTTCATTAGGCTTGAGGTACAACGCAGGTGTTCCACTCATGTCCTTGGTAGCTCAACTGTATAGGTGTTGATCCAGTTATCATAACAGCTGTTGGTCTGCTTGTCTACCCTGACACTATGAACTCTGTTAGACAAGGGCCAGTATGAAGTTGAGAGCATAGGTACCTCAGTGGAAATAAGTGATCTGTTTTATGAAGTAGCTGAGCGATTACATTACATTGCATCGTGATGGTAGACTAGGCGAATCCAGTGAGTAGCTGGGTATTTCAACCTTTTTTTTGGTTTCTGTTTTGTTTTTTTTTTTTTTTATAGAGCTGTACAGGGTAGATTAAAGTCACTTCATTTTCCACCAGTTTAAAATGAGACGTTGGAGGAAAAAGGACAGCTGGTGTATTTTGTAATGAACCATCTGGCATTTCTTGGTAGATCCTCTGATTCCTAATTTACTACTGAATTGTGGCAGCATGAAAATCAAAGTTATTGATTGTGTGGAATCAGTGTTTCCCTCTGGCACATTTTGTGCTCCTTCAGTTTCTGTCAGAGGATAGTCACAGAAGAGATAAGGACCTCTCACATTGAGCTTTGCAAAGCTTGAAAGAAATCTATACCATTTGTCCTTTTTTTGGTAATCGTACTGCTTGACACTTATTCTGGAAGACTGACTTTGCAAATGATCTGATCTGAACCTTACAGAAAGTGGCAGTAATGGGTTTTAAGGTTCCACGAGGGAACTCCTGTGTTAGGTTCATATTCTGTTTTATTCTCTTTCATTTATGGCTCTTTTTTAAACTTCCATTGCCAGGAATTTAAGAAATTAACTAGCTATCTGGAATTTGAGATTCAAAAAATAAAGATGAAGTAGAGGATTAGTTAGTCAAATAGCAAACTACACATTCAGTCTCAATTTATTTTAATATTCTCTAAATAAATCATATTTTTGCTTTAACTAGATAGTACATAACCATGTACCCACCACTAAATCTGCCTTTAGTATCAACTTCTCTTAGGCTGGATGAAAAAATGGTGGACTTATAAGGAAAGCATCTGCACACCAGCAAGTATGTGACACCTCCATCTCACTGCCAAAAAGGATTATGAAATGTGATTTCTAAATGAAAAAAAAAAACTAAAAAAGAAAGGAAAAGAGGAAATAGAAGTTGAGTAAATTAGAGCTAGAAAAGGCCTAGGATTAGAAATGGTAGGGGTGGGGTAAGGTATAGACAGAATGTAATAAAACAGTAGATAAACAGGGAAAACAGTGCTAGACAGAAATCAGACAAAAAAAATGGCAAATTGCTTTAGAAAATCACCCTTAAAAAAATAAAGGAGAGGTGAAGACAAAGCACAGTAATGGGAAACTTCTCTGTGGTTCAGACTGACTGAAGAAACCATGGAGGAACATCTTCAGCAGTGCTCCTAGAAAAAGTAAAGAGAACCTTGAACTTTGAATGGTGACAGTGATGAATCACAAACTAGAATCCAAATCTGAATCCTAATTAATCTTTCTGTTGGGCATTGAACAGTGCCCAAACAAAACTGTAGTTTCACTCCTTATTCGGCACGTTGCTCAACATGAGAACTGGAGTGCTTTGCATTAATCGTATTGTGATGATCAGGTGAGAGGTGCGGTTACATATTCATACTGTGTAGGGTACAGAAATCAAGAAGAGTAGGTCTTCTGTGACGTTACTGTGTCTATGCAGAAGTACCTTCCTTGCACCTCAGGAGCCTCTCTTTCAAAAGCTTACTCACTTATAATAAGGCTGGCAATAAGTGATAATTCTCAATTAATAGCAATGTTGTTGTCACCGTTCAATAGACAAGTCAGAACAGCAAGGCAGTCTGTTTCCTTTTTGGCTGCAGTGTTGCACTCACTGTATGCCTGCTTATGTCAGTCATTCCTTCCTGGCCTCTGAGTAAGTGCTAAAGATTGGGCAATTTTGTCTAAATTGGACTGTGATGGGATAGAAGACCACAGAGCTATTAGGTTCCTGCATATTTCATTAAGATGGACATCCATGTAGATGAGAAATCGTCATGGAAAAAAAGGCTCATTCTTTATTAAATGTCAGAGAATCCACAGAAAAGAGAGATGGCAGATACCACATCTTGTCCTACTGCTTACAGAGCTACTGATTATAAGCTCTTGAACAGGGTTTCACACAGGACTTGCCGTCAGGGGACATATCTCTTACAAGAAGACCTGCTGGAGAGGAGAGAGCTTCCATGGGAATTACACTTGCTAGCAGAGCTTCATGACCAGAAGGCCCTAAATATTGTTCTTGAGGGTTTCCTAAAGTTTGGGCACACAGGCTAGTAGCTGCAAAGCAGTATTAATCCATATGTGGATTAATATGTTTCCGTATGTGACGCATCTGAATGATTTTTCAGGATTGTTCCAATAAATGAGCCTCTTCCTTGGTCCATGTGAATTTACAGCATAATCATTTCTGTATATAGTTTATATTGTGTAACAGAACTATAAATAAAGGTAAATAAATGATATCTTTACTTACATTAAAAGTATATAAGTTGCTCTAGTAAATATGCAAATAGTTGTATATCTTCGCAGCCTGTGTTTGAGTTTCCTGTTCTGTTTTGAACCTTGAAAAGAGACAGGTAATAATTTGTATTCATTTTACATGCTCAAGAGTCTGGAAAGAGACAAGTGAAATCAGTCAGCTGCCTTATGTGGGCTAAGAATGATGCCTTCAGGGATTCAGGTGATGAGGGCTAGGCAAATGCTAAACTGCAACCTCTACCTGCGGTGCAGGATACACTTGGTACCTAGTCTTTTCCCCACCATCCAGTAATGTTTACATTTCATCTTCAGGTAGTGGTTTGTCACATAAATCTATGTTGTGGTCTTCCTGGGGGATGTTATCTTCTTGTTTCTGGCCATTGACGAAATTAAAAGATGTAACCAAAGAAAATAATTATTTCTAATCAGGAATCTGTTTGGATATTTTTAACTAACATCTTTCCTTTGGTGTAGTTACAGACTTCTGTGAATACAACATGTTCCCTTACTTTATAGGCTGTATTATTAAAACAGAAAGATGAATTTAAAAAGTCAGGCACTATGCACAGCATTTATTTTTGATTCTGCTTTTTCAGAGACCTGTTTTCTGATACCCTCATCCTCCTCTTCTCTTTGTCTAAATAAATGTTTTCCAGAGAGTGAGATGGGAAGGAGGTTATTGTAAATAGTTCAGGGTCCCTATGCAGAATCCTTAAGTTCGCTTTGGAATTTGTCAGTGCAGCTGGGTGTACCGCAATGCCAAGAGGCTACGCATGGGGTCGCGTAAAGCCCTGTGATGGGGTTTTTTGGTATTGCTTAACTCCAGAGAAATAGCAGTGAAATGGTCCCGTGCAAGTCGCTGCCTGATCTCTTAGTAAAATACCCTCACACCCCGCTATAGCCTTTTTGTCCCCCGTAGTCCTGAGGAGGGAATGCTAGGCAGAGACTGTAATTTCAGTTGATTCAGCTGGGTATTATTAGCAGGACAAAAGCAAACACAAGTGTTGCTAAAATGTAAAAATGAGGCAAAACCCTCCGGCACCTGTTTCTGGCAGACACAGCCTTCTGGTGCTAGCCTGGGGGCTGCTAGAAAGCTCTGCTCTTGCTTCTGCAGAGCACTGGCCTCCCTCAGGCTTTGAAGCCTTAATGTTTTAGCTGTCCCTTCATTCTGAAAGACTGCCCGTGTTCCTGGCATTTGACCACATTTTTTTCTCTCAATAAAGTGATGTAAGGATTTAAAGATGGCCTGAAAGCTGTTTGAAATCAATTGCCACCCAACAATTTCCTTGACACCTATGGCTTCCTCTTTTATGTGCGAGTAGATGCTAATAAATAAAACTAATATTCATACAACAAATCCCTCCATGCCAGAACCGGTACACTTGAACCCTCACCTCAGGTTTTGTATCTGTTTCTCTTTCTGGGTGACGGCTAACCTTCTCGACCAGTGTGTGCTGGCCCCACAAACTGGAGTTTATGCTCTGCCACCACGGCCAGACTTCACACACGTACAAACCTCTCTGCTTTGGGAGAAGAAGAAAAAGGAGAAGCAGGAGACTTTGGAGAGAGAAATACTGGCATGCTCCATGAGGAGACTGCCGTGTCTTTTCCCTCCTCTGCTTTCTGTCTCACCATGTATGAAGGCTTCAAGCTATATAGTATGAATTAGTTCATAGCCTATGTGAAATAAAAGCAAACTAAACCAGCATGCCTCATTAGTCAAGTGGAGATTCAGAGATACTGTTGTGTAAAGCAATCTATGCACTACAATAGTACTCACTAGAATGCACAACCTATACATTTTTATTATCCCCGCTCATATAACCCCTCATTTATGTCATCCTTTTGGGCAGACTTGCCATTTAAACTGTAGGCTTTTGGGTCAGGGACCATTATTCTGGGTGCCTTTGACTCGCAGCGTGAGGCAGCAGCTGGTGGAGCCTGCAAGTTGCTGCTGTGCCCTGTACCTGTGAGATAACAACAATAACATCTGCAGGGGCAATTGACCAAAGAATTGTATCATATACGGCCTTTAAATACGGACTAATTGATTTAGCACTTGAAAAATATTTGGGGCTTGTTGATCTGTCTTCTAAACTGCAAATAGATACTGCTAGCATTCTTCGGCTGGATTTGAAGAACACTGTTGGTCACAGTGACATTCCCTCCTGTTCATTTTTTGTTACTAAAAGTAGTTGGAAAAAGAATCAATCAAGATGTCATTCAGATTATTCAAGCTATAGTAATCTTTAAGTTAAAATGTACCTTTTGTGAAATGAAACCATTTTTATGAGGAGGAAACTAAACTATGTTGAATTAAAGTGCCAAAGGTTGTTACATTTAGGTATTTATATAGATTTATACACTCAGTTTTCCCCACTATTTTATGAAATTCTCATGATATAAATTGTTTTCCAGAATAATAAAATGTTTTAGGAAAAATATAGGTTGTGGGTACTAGATTGGTTTTTTCAGGAGTGAATGGCTGCTCTGCTTGTAAATACCATTGTGGGGCAAATGGCACAGCGGCACAGTGAATTTGCAAAGCTGTAGATGGATGGTGATGAAAACCTAGTAATAGTTTTGATACGTTAGTAACTGTAAACAGGAAGCATTTATTTGAAAAAGATAATGGATGGCCCTTTCTTGATTGTTAATCTATGATTATGTTTTCAGTGAATAAAAAGGTAGTTCTCACCAAAAGTCTGAACACAAGCAGATTTGCCTGTGCTAACTCAGTCCAGTGGGATTACCAATAAGAGTGGAAAAGAGTTGCTTTAACAAACTAGATGAGTTGGCTCTCCTGAGTGCATCTGGTCCCTAAGTCTCTAATATATTTTGTCATCTTGAACCACTTTATGGCATGCACAACTGGTTAGCTGATACCGAATAAACCCGTAACTCTGTTGGGTTCCTGGGCCTATTTCCTAGATCTTTTACTCAGTGTAAAGTTTATACCTCAAGATAGTATCATTGAGTTCAGCTCACTATTACCTCCATCTTACTAAGGGATCCTTAGCTCTTGGAGGCTTTGTTTTGCTTTTAGAGGAGATCCAAGAGTTAAGGTTTTGCCAGGAAAGAAAAAAAACCAAAACCAAAACCAACCAAACAAAAAAAATCGCAAAACCCCTGGGAATATCACTGAATAGAGTATACGGCAAAAGTTTTGGCCATTTTTCAGTAATGTCTTTCTGGCCATGCCTGTGCCACACAACAAGATGGAATGAGGAGATCCCTTGATCTCCTCGTGGAATGAGGACAAATTGAGGTATTTCCTGCAGCAGCAGCAGCAGTAAGGTTGTTTCAGTGTGTTGCCCATAGCCCTAACCAGCTCCTATTCTGTCCTGGAGTACCCTTTCAGGGTGAAAGCTTTTTGATTTCCATCAAAGGTTCAGACTCCTCCAATGGATGTTTTTCTGAGCAGAAAAAAATTTCTGAGTGAAAAAAAAAAAAAGCCTGCCAAAATTTTCCAGCTGGCTCTTGCTGTTAATGTGGGGAGGATGCACGGTGCTTTTCATAGCTAATAAAGATGTTGCTGCCCCACTTGATAATGAAGCTTAGTTTTGACTGTGGAAATGTAACTAATTCTTCCACAGATTTAAGGCTGGCAAATAACACAGTCAGTGCTATGCTTACTAGCTTAGATCTCTCACCTAGCACCACTTTCTGCTGAATTAACTCTTGCCATTTCTGTCTCACTTTTGAATGTCTGAAACCAGTCTCCTCAGAAGGGTTGAACACCCAAAGCTATTGCTTAGTCCAAGGGACCTTGCCTCAGGTTCCTAGCTTCATTTTGGCATCACTGTCCTGTACCAGTCTCTTGAAAATGCCTGCCCATGAAGTTAGTCTGCAGAGATAAGAGGCCACTGTATCAAAATTACTTCTTGGATGGGGCCTTAAAATGCAAACTTTCTGGAGGCTGTACCATGCTTTTTGCCAAGTTTTCGTAGCTGCCAGTTGCTGAAGTAACAATCTGATTAACTTGCAGTGATTAATCACTTCATCTTTGCTGAAAAGAAGGCAGAAGAGCCAGAGAGGTGGAAATTTTCAGGATGTCTTGTGTCTGGAAAGATGGGTGGTGTCTACCACTGGCACCGGAAAGATTTGTCCAAAGCGTGTGTGTTCCCAGGAGATGCTGCTGCGCTGGTGGCTGTGGGCGAGGGATGTGCCTAGGACTGCTCCTCATCCTGGTACCAGCTCTTGTCCAGCACTTTGCAATATGCAACTTGAGATGCAACATTTATTGAGGGAAAGGTATCCCAAGGACACTGGAAATTGCCAATGTGCAATGTGGAAGTGGTCTGTTTACATATATGCATAGGTGCTGCACAATCTGAATTTCCCCTTGTGGCATTTTGTTATGTGTTAATCTTCAGTTCATTTGCATTACTGGCTTTTATTGTATTGCCTCAAGGTTTGCATAATTTGTATAAATATATGGCATACCTCTGGGGCTAGAAATAATGAGCACCCTCATTTTGTTAGTCCTTGTAGATGGGTCAGGGCAGAGCTCCTCTTCCATTAAAGAATTATTGAGCCTTTTGTTAAAAAAAGAAGAAAAAAGTCTTTGGATCATCTCATTGCTATTTTGGGGTGACTTGTAGATGTAAAAAGCACTTAGCAATTAGGTTAAGCAAAATTGCAATTTTTATATTTATTTTATAAAAATCATGTTTTGTTTTATTGTAATAGCAAGCACCGTACTCAGGAACTAACACCAAAAAATGTGAGTGTTCACTAAACTCTGGCTTGTGTTTCTTGAACAGGAGGACACTAGCAGCAGTCAGAAACGATTTTGCTGATGTCCTCCCGCTTTACGGAGGACCAGTTACCTGTGGCCCATGGAGTGACTAAAAGGGGATCAAGATTCCTGAGAAATGGGGAAGGGACCCTGTAAAATTACCTTGTGGCTAAGACGACCCACCCTAACAATGGTAATTTTTTAATATCAAATTCATCCCACAGAATTTGCAGGCAAACTTTTTAGGGCAGCCTTCATATCACTGGCATATTTTGTGCCTCATCTAAACACATTTCACAGTGCTTAAATATTGTATTGTAAGTATGTGGGAGGAACACAAAGTATATGCAAAATGCTGTGGATTACCCGGTGCTTTGAAATACTGCCTGATTTTTAAAGACCTTATTACAAAGGTCATAATAACAATATATTAGAACCTTTAACATTATTTAGGAAGGAATTTTTAACCCTGGAGTCAAAAGATCTGATTATCAATGTTGAGTGTAATCAAGTAGAATGAGCAGTAAGAAATCTGCACAAGCAACACAACAAAGCAGCTCAGTGTTGTTTCTCTTGCAAGGCCATGGCCTTTTCATCATGTTGACTGTGCAGATATAGCGGGGCTTGCAGCATTTTCTTCCTTGCCTTTGTGATTATCACTAAGCAACTGGCCCCTCACTGTTTCTCTGTTTAAAACTGGTTTAGACAGATTTGCATTATTTCAAACTTTTCCTTTTTTAGAAACTGTGTCATAAATTAATGGATTAAAAGGGAAGTGCCTTAGTGAGTGACATTTCTTTGTTGAAGAATTATGGATTACATTATCTTCTCCAGTCTTCTATGGACAGAACACGAAAAGTGTCTCCACAGCCCCCGCAGCATCCTGAAATCTTGTGGTTTTGGAGAGGGTGAATTTTGGAGGTGCCTATAAACAATATTTCAAATGTGTGTGCTTGCACATAAATGTCCTAGTTCAGCACTTGAGTAAATCATATGCTGTCACTGCAATTCAGATGATTTGCTCCATTGCAGCACCAGACACAAGGTATTTCTATGCAGAGATCCAATTTATATAATACATTTCCCCTCTGAAGAGGAAATCTACTGCAAAAATATTTTTCTAATACTCCTTGTAGGTCATTTCCTGGGAGAGAGGAACTCTCACAGAGGTTGAACTGGTTGAACATAACAAATACACCTTTCTGATGCCCTCCCAACATGTGTTGCGGACATTGGAACATCACATGTTAGCTACAGGAGAAATAATTTTTAGAACTACATCCAGATTTTAATTCTAAACACTGAGCATAAAAATGAGTGCAACAAGAAGTGTATGTCTGTGTCCTAGCTCTATCCCATGCTCACTGAATCTCCTTAAAAAGAGTGGTAGCTTTTTCCAGAGTTGATAAGCTCTTAAAAACTGCATCACATATTGTTTAGGATATCATCTGTGTAAAGCCTTTTCTTAGCCTTCATTTAGTATCAGCAAGAGAGACAAGAGAAAAAGACATCTTGGAGATTTGCAGACTTCATCCCTTTTTAATTCCACCATGAAATTAAGAGACACCCCTGAAGGTACTGCACATTTCTGATAACAAGAAGCAGTGAGATGCTTTATAGTGAAGCAGCAAGATGCAAAACAGATGTGCAACACTGCCATTTCCTAGTGATATACACACAGTGTTTATATAATGGCTCTTGCTGACATGAGTTACCTGGTTAGTTTGTGGGCAAAGCTGCCCATCTTCCATGTCAAATGTCTTCAGGGAATGAAGGAAAATCAAGTGCCTCTCATCTCCCCCTTTTTTACTTCTGAATATACTTCTGAATGCCATGGAAATATGGGTTGGTGTGTAGCAAGAGTTGGTATTTTTAATTCAGGTTTTAATTCCATAACTGATTGGGATTTTCAGTTTATCCTTACAGTGGACTAAGTAGTGAGAAATTATCTGAGGAACTCCATTGCTTGATACAGATTATGGCGTGTTAATCAAAATTCCCCCACTAGGATTAAAGTTTCAGAGAGCCTGATGACACAGTTACGGAACAGTGCTATTCTTTGAGATTAGTTGTCCTTCATTAAAGACTAGTTTTACAACTTCTGTTATAGGATGCTTCAGTTGAAGAAACCTCATTTTTTCATGCGGATAAGAGCCATTCTGCTCTCTGCGTCAAGACTGTGTGGAAGGGGGGGTTGTACCATCTTGCAAAGACAGTATGAAAAAATCCTATTTCTGGACTACAGGTGTAATAGGAAATGCCATTCCCATGTTCTGCAGAAACACCATGGAAAGTGAGCCCAGACAATCAAACCACTAATCGTAAGGCTAATGATGATTTATTGCAGCGTACAATGTGATTTTTTTCCTTGGTGCTTACTCAGAATAGCCAGGTTTCTCCCCTTTCCCTCTTGCTATTCCTGTCCATGGCATATACCGAGGTAGCTGTGCTCATGCCTGGAGTCACAAAAAGGTCCCCTTACAGCAGCGCAGCAAGCTACCATTTATTTTTAATTGCTCCCCACCGTGTAGGCCAATTAAGGATGAAGGCAGCAGGGCAAGGATCGTTGGCAAAGCCTTTGAAGGGAACAGACCCAGCATTTGCTTCACTGGAAGGCTGCCATTCACACATTTGTGCAAGAATGCAAACAATTGGGCTCACTCAGTGGGATCAAACACTATCTAGTTCAGTCTGAACCACTTTCTAGTGCAGATGGCAGTGAGAGTGGCAGCACCACTGAATATTATCCCTGGAGTTAGAAACTTTCCAAATGAGATTTACATTTGTGACCCTCCCCATT
>NW_010146599.1:13355-14699 GCF_000699245.1 Pterocles gutturalis
CTTAAGAACTTGATCTTTTGATAATATGAAAGGGAAAATATTAGAGGATAGTAGGTACGGGCTCCATTTTTGGCTCATGTTTCCTGCTACCTTAATTATTCCTTTAAAATCCTTGTTCGACACTTTTATTTTCCTAGCTTTTGAACCTTACAGAGAAGAGAGTTGCTGGATATCCTAAATAGCTTGGTCATTTCCAGGAAATCTTGGATGGAGGGCTTGCTGGGTAGATTGGAATTAGCAGCCAAATATTTCCAGTGCTTTGGGAAAGGAGCGAGTCTGCAAATTTGGTCAGGAATGTTGTGAGCGGTCTGTGCTTTCCTGCTTCTGTGGAAAAGAGCTGGTATTTCTGTCCAGTTTCACTCAGAACTGGGAAATGTCAGTGTACATAAAACCGAAAATACTGAAGAAAAGTAGGAAACCAAAATGGTGGAAACTGAGTTTTATCCTGGGAAAAGTTTCGCACTGACTCATTGCAGGATGGCTCGCTGTTCCTTGCAGTGGGGGTGGATGAGCTGCTGGCCATGGCTCACCTGCTGGTGTCATGTCTGCTCAGAGGTTTGGTGTCTCCTGATGTCTGAATGGACTTCATGCAGGTAAATTTTAGTCAAAATAAGCCCAAGTTCTGGCTTTGTTGTTCTTCTGTTTGTTGCATGAGCAACCTGCTGATGTCCCCATGAGTCCGTCCCCCAGGGAAGCCTCCCAGTTACACACTGGTGGGGATGGCAAGGGCAGCTGGTGCAGCAAGTCTTTCTGGTTAATGACACTGTCCTTCCCTGCTGTTTGTCTGTGCATGTCAGTGATGCCAATTCCATGGTTTTCAACCTTTTTTAAAAAAATATTTACTTTGTAAATCTCTCAGGTTTTCCAGTGGAAAGGAAGACCCTACAATGAGAAATCTTAGACTATTAACAACTAGCCTTTTGTGAATCGCTTAAAAATTGTGGTTTAGTCATCTGTCTGGGGAACCCTTCTATATGTAAATAGGCTGATGTCAGGTTTTAAATGCTATTCATCATACAGCTGCAATGGAAAATGATGCAGCTGAACTGAGATTGCAATTCCATCACGTGTAGGCAGGTTTAATTTCACATGTATGCCATGCCTCATTTTGCATGTTACAGAAAACGAATGCTCTCTGGCTTGTCTGTAAATAGTATTTTCCCCACGGAAACTCCTGCCAATGCCTGTGAGGCAGAAGGACAGCATGGCTGGGGTTATTCCCAGGTGCCCCCCCCACCTACCTGGTCCCCCAGCAGCAAGCGCATCTCCCTCCTCTGCTCCCTGAGCTGGGCTGCCAGCACAGTCCCTGCAGCCCGGCCAGCAGAAGAGAGGAGGAGTTTCCTG
>NW_010146599.1:14712-25313 GCF_000699245.1 Pterocles gutturalis
CTCCTCCCTGAGCTAGCAAGGCTCTGGAAGGAAACGTTGATGCTGCAGATGAGAGGAGGACTGGCACACCTCTAGGGCTGAAAAAAAAAGAGGAGCTTCTGGGGTTACTTTTGTTCTGATCCTGTTTTTTCTCTTGCTGTGTGACTGCTTTTTAAAATTTCCCTGCATGTAGACTTCTGGGGATACTGTGGCTTTCTGTACCACATGAAGTCATTGTGAGGATCGGTTATTGATGGCTGTTAAAGCAAGCTAGCTATTATCATTACTAAGGGTAATTTTTTTTTTGTTACATTAAATGCATTTCAGCAGTAATGTCAAATTTTAATTAAATTTCATCCTTCACGACACCAAGAAAAGCACTTTTATTTTACAGAATGTTCACATCTGACAGGTGTAACTTTGTCCTCATTTTTAAGAAGCTAATCATTCTTTACAAAATGTGTATAAAACAAATTGCTGCATTTTTTTTTCCTTTAGATACCTGGAACATCACTATACTGTAAAGATGAAAATTCTCAAACAGTCTTTTATAGAAAGAAATGCAGTTTCTTAAAACCATATAAATAATATCTGAAAGGAAACGTATTTGTGTACGCCTGATAATGGCATAATATGGTGCCTCTGTATATTTTGATCTGTCATTTGGTGATTGTACAGCATGGTGATATAAGAGTCTTCAGATTGCAGAGCCTGGATTCAGCAGTAGATGCAAAATTGTTTTCAACATGATAGAGAATTGTAGCGAGGGAAGAGACAAAGCTGTTCAGTGTTAGACAAGGGTTTATCTCTCCGATTGCCAGTAGTGTATGTTTTGTAAGTTAGGATATGACTGAGTGTCTGTTTATATGGCTGTTACAGAAATATGTGTGTGTGTGTGTTTGGAATGTGATTTTTCAAAAGCAATCTGGATATGCACTCCTATATGTAGTTAATTATTTTACTATGATGCTTATATCATGAATACTCAACAATTTTGTTACAACACCCCCAATATTATGATCATTTGTCTTGTTTTCCCCGTGATTGGTAAATTCTCAGTGCATCAATACATCAAAAGCAAGTTTATATACTAAAACAGGAGCCTGTCATATCAGAGGAAAACAAAAACATTAGATAAAAGGAAACTGCTAGCTTATATTAATGAACAACTGTCAGCATGTAAGCAGACAGCATCCAATTCAGACCAAAAGCTATATCCTGCCTTGTATCAACTATGTTATCTCAGGCTGGGGGTTTGAGTTGTTGTATTTGCTTCCCATGTTTTACAGTCAGAAAGTCTTTGAAAGAAAACTTTTGTTCCTATTTCTTACTAAGATGAGAATCACATTTCAGTTGACAGAGAATGGCTGGGTCTGCGGTTGCTGCAGTAGTTTGGGTATTTTTAGTACGAGAAAAAAGCTTTTGCCTGTGGTCTAGTAAGTGCTCTATTGCTTCTCCACAGCCCGAGTATTTGTTAGAGCAGCTGAAATGAGAAGACAGTCAGCCTACCATGACTGTCCATGCTGCTAGAACAGAGTGCAGAAAACACACCACGCACCAGGAATTAAAGGTGTTAGGCATTGCACCGGTGTGACTGAGTCACCACCTGCAGCGGAGGGTGGGAGGGAGGGAGGATGGTTACGGGAGTACAGGCAGGGAGAGAGGGTGACCAAGCTGCAGGAAAGCAGGTGCAGATGGAAAGAACAATCAGGTTTTGGAAATGAGTGATGGGAAAAAAGATGGCTTTGGCTGAAATTGTGATCCAACACCGCGAGGACTTGGGTTCAGTATTCGCTTTGGCTTGGGCTCCCTGTGTCATAGCGGGTGAAACAACTTCAGTATTTCTGACTTTTGGTCACTCATGGGCACCTGAGGGGTGGCAGTGTATCTGCATGCAGTACCAAATGGAGGAGGAGTTATGTGTAGTTGCAAATACAATCAAGGTGCCCCTCAAGAACATCTCTCCTTAAGATGATCACAATATAGAAAGACTTTTGGTCTACACACTCTGAACACATTAGTGTAGTTCTTTGTTTAGAGATATTTCCCTGGGAATTTCCCTCACAGGATTCTGGCAAGCTCAAGCCTCTGCCATCTTTCCCAGAAGCTGTCTGTTGCTTTCAAAAGAAAGGTTTGTCCTGCCCTGGCACAAATATTTGCCTTCAGTTTGCATCTGATTTTAGTATATGGGCAACACCGACTATTCAAGAAATGTATGTTTTCTGTTGCTGGAGGAATTGTTTTTCTTTGCCCTATTGACATCAGTCACAGGAACAAACATCTTCCCAACCCCATGCTTGTGTTATGAAGCTGCAAAACCAGCACTGCAAAGGAGCTAGCACCAGCCAAAGCCTGTGTTGACTCAAACAACCAGAGAGGCAGTCTTCCACCTCTGTTTTGAATCCATACTGAGGGGAGAGAGCACAAAACTGGAATTACTGCATCTCAGCAAGTGCCTGAAATAGCACAAATGAGGAAGTGTGTTTCAGAGGAGATCTGGACACCTAAAGCTCCAGTTTGTTTGAGATACATGGATCTTTCATGGTCATACTGAGAATCAGTTGTACAAGGGATGAGCTTATGTAAGACATTTTTGTCTGTGTATTTCAAATCCCCACTTTTGTAATGTAAACACTAAAATTACAAATGTCCTCTTAAAAATCATGCCCAAAACGTTAGCAAAAATTACCTTTTTTTACCAAAATTATGGTGCATTTTATTCTCCTTGTGTAGCCTAGTGTCTGTCTTACTAGCCCAAATTTGCGTTTGATGAAACTGCATGCCACAGATTTTGTCACCAATTATAATTCTTTTTCAAGCGAGGATGCTTGTGATTTGGACTGAAATATGCTAATTAGTGAAAACCATCGACACGTGAAGAACTCAGTATTTCAGCCTACTCCCCATACCACCAAGAGCGGTGAATGTGAAATACCACCTGTCAAGCACTTGCAGCAGATACGGTATACGTTCTGAGGCATCCTATGGAGTAAGAGAGATGTGGGAAATAAAAGTGCTAGAGGATGTGATGCTATTGCTTGCCACTGTGATGTGTACATGGACCAGCCTGGCAACATGGTGTGGCAGGAATTCCTCAGCTGAGGTTCAAAAGGCAGCATTGCAGCAAGCTGCTGAGCTTGGTAATGCTTTCCATACCAAAGAGCAAAAAGTTTGCATGGGGATTTTTTTGTTCCTTTAAAAATCCATACTTGCAAACCAGCAACTTACAAGAATAACACTGAGGATTATTTTGAAAGTGCTTTAAAAAGATTTCAAGAGAAGGGGACTGCTGATTGTTCAGAGCAACGCAAAGCTGTTGCTGCCTATTCATTTCATTCATCCTAAATACCCAGTCACAGTTTAATGCCTAGATGTACCACATGCCCTTCTGTATATAATCAGCCCAATTTGTCTTCAGCTGCAAGCAAGTGAACCAAGATTCATTTAGTTAAGCAAGCTAAGCAAAAACATTCTTTGCTCACAGATGGGTAAGCCAGCCGATATCTTAAGATAAATGAAGGGAATTTTGTTTTCTTTTCTTAGCTACTGTACAGAGTCCTACAGACAGAAGAATGACAAAACAAGTTCTGTCCCTCCGTGTTTTTAATTAGTTAAACAGGGAAAGGCTAATAGATCTCATCCTGGAACTTGGAATCCTAATTTGCAATATTGGACGTTGTTTTGACTTCAACTGTCACTTTTAACAAATAGACTTTTCACTAGAGGTTTTCAGAAAGACCGCATGTAATATTAGATGAGAGGTACTTAATTAATGTAGGAAAGCGCCAACAAACTATCAGCCAGCACTGACTTGTCTTGGATTTGAAATAATATGTATTTGCTCTGTGCTCCCTGCCTAGCAATTACCATTAAATGTGTGTGGATTTAGGCCAGTTCTTAATGAAAAAGGGGCCAGCTCACAACAAATGTCACCCATGTTGTCTTGGGTTATGCTGAGTCTGGTGAATGAATCAAAATGCAAACATTAAATTTGTCTGACCCCAGGGCAATCGGGGGAAAGCAGAGATGGCTACGACCCTCCTTATCCTTGTGCCATGAGAGCACAAGGCAATAGCCAAATCTGTCAAATCTGTCAAACACACCTCTCTCCCAGATAGCTAAAAGATTTGCAAAATAGCTGCAACAGGACACTGAGTGTTCAAAAGAGAGTGTACACAGAGGAAAGCACTGAAAATTGAAACCCTTTTAATCCTAATGAGCATGCTGAATAGTACTGTGTTTCTTTACTAAGAGATCTGTGCAACCATTTTTCAGATATATCCTTCCTCCTGACTGCATGCAGGTGGAAGCAGATGGAGAAGGGAGAAAAGTGCACCTTCCCAGGCTGTGGTATTTTCTTGGTCGAGGAGCAAAGTTCCCTAACCCTAACCCTAACCTTAACCCTAACCCTAGGACAAGGTGCAAGTGTCTCAGCCCTGCCTCTCCATGTTGCACCCTCACAGGGTCAGAGAAAAAATGAGCATGAATAACTCTTGCTGCTCATCTTTGTCTTCTGAGGAGAAATTCAAGAGGTGTGGGAGCAAGGGAGGACGTGTCCCCTTCTGCCCTCTGGCACCGAGGGGGCGGTGACCCCCATCTAACTTGGACTGCGGAGGAAAGAGGCACGATTTGTTCTACAGCCACTGGAGAAGACTTTGCAGAGCGGAGGTTAGTTTAGGGAAGAGGAGACTAGATCTCCCCAAGACTATATAGGGAACCCAAAGATTGTAAAAACCACAGAAATCCTGCTAGCCCTGAAAGGATTTTGCTTATTAGAGGGTAGGGTGATTGCCCTGAGACCAGTAGGAAACCAGGGAGCTGGATCCCCCTTTTCTGTCTCCCAATCCCTATTGTCATGAACAACCACCATGAAAGTCCACTCCCTGGTTTCTCACCTGTGTGTGCCCAACAGGAAGCAGGGAGCAGGTTGGCAGCTTGCATGAGCCTTCAACATACAGCAGAGCTAAAAAATCTACTCCTTCCCCAGCCCAAGTTCTAATTTCATCATCATTACCTTCCTTATCCTCTCTTTCTTTTGAATGGTTTCCACATGGCAGCTTAAGATGAGGATTTTCTCCACCACTGTCCTACCATTTGTCCCCTGTCCTCTCCCTGTCTCCACCTGCTCTTGGCCAGTCTCTCCAAGAGACACTTTGTGCGCACGTGTATATGTATTTTTCTAATTCCAGCACTGTGCAAAATGGATTTTAACCTATCCTGGGGCTGGGTCTCCACATGTCCTGCCAGTGGGTAGAGTCTCTTCTCCATTTTGATCTTCTTTAGGTCTTTGAGTTCCTCTCAGAGCAGCCAAAAGCCAAAGGGTGCTGTGTGTATTGCTCCCTGTCAAAACACCGGCACTACCTGAGCCTGCTTGGAAGGGAATATAAGGAGGTAGCGGTGGGCTGGCAGTGCACACCCCCAGAGCCGGCGCAGGGAAGCTTGGCCCCAGCTCCCCAAACAGCAACTTGTGCAATGGTTGCATCATTTTGGTCTGGCTGTTCTGTGGGATCGCCGCCTCTTCCTCTTGTCTCTCTTTTGTCTGAGTCTGTTTCTGTGATAACCACTGAAGTTTTGTGGTGAGTCACATCACCAGCCCCAAATGAGAGCAAAGCAAACTATGAGCTTCTGCTTTGGGATGCAAAAGGGAGCTTCTGGCTCCCTGCAAGTCCTTCTCGCTATGCTTCTGTAGGTACCCTCTGAAATCTAGAGGTCTCGTCAGGAGAAAGTTAGTGTCCCAGGAAGAACAGTGGGTGCTTAGCCCTTCCCTTACTCCTGTCTGTTTCTTTTGGGGCTATCAGCTTGCTCCAAGGCGGGTGGGCTCTTGGAAGAGATGGTGAGTAAGTCCACCTTGAGTGTGGTGTGTGGTCCTTGGGAATTGTCTGGGCTCATCCTGAAGCAGGTTAAGATACCTGCTTGGAAAATAAATTCTGTTTAGAGAACTTGTTATTTCTTTAGGTTAGCCAGGCACAACAGCCAAATGAGGATTTTCCTCATAATCTTCAGAGCAGAAATGTGGAAGAAGCCTCAGTTATCTGGAAAGGGATGATCATATTTTGCGCTGCCCGCTCATCAGTGTAATCACGCCTGCAGTCTCACAGCCCTGAGCTTTTCTGCAGTAGCGGTGCTCATCAAGCCTTTCTCTCCCCAACCAACTTCAGAGGCACCAAGGGAGCAACCTTTGGCACCCACCCACAGCACTGGTTGCCTCCCTTTAATCCCCTCTGGCCTCCTACCATTTGGATGGGCAAACTGCTGTTCTTTCCATTATTACTTTTTTTTTTTTTTAAAAAAAGCAACCAAATGCATAATATATTGAATGACTTTTGCAGCTACCTGGTTGTGTGAGTAATTGAAGGAAGTGGTTAATTTTTGAGCACAGTGGGTTATTCACAGCGCTAAAATTAGTTTTGCTTTTGTTAGATCAGAGATCCATTTGCCGCTAACACAGTTAAGGCACAAACCAGTATTTATATGAGAGATGAAAAATGCATTGATTGACCAGAACCTTCTGTGCCACTGAACACTGTGCAGTGATCTAACTAGCGGTGAAACAAATAACTTATCACAGCATTGGAATTACATGCACGTAGCGGGAAATTCTCTCTTTTTTTTTTTTTTTTTGTTCACAAAAGACTTGATCACATGCCATTATTCAGAGACTAGCTGAAATCTCTGCAGGCCTTTGCTCTGTAATCTAAAAAGCCCTTTGCTTTTTTCTGTCGTAGGCTTTGGCAGCTACAATAAAATGCAAAATGATGTCTGTGCTTGTATCGATTATCATCCTAATTCTGCTTCCAGTGAAGTCCATTACAAACCTGCCACAGCCTCCTGTGGGAGTGAGTGCAGGCTGTGTATAATTGCATTTACTTTAATACAAATTTACTTACTTGACACTTGAAATTCTGCATTCTTGCTGCATTTATGCTGTGAGCAGCATTAAATTAACTGACTCCCAGAAAAAGGCTGAGACCACTCGTACTCACCTGTAGTCCTATTTTCTGCTGGAGGGGTGACAGTCTCTTTCCTGGAGTGGGTCCTGTAGCAGCGCAGGTCTTTTTTCTGCTTCCCATGATCACCTGTGAGATTCCTCCGACGTACTCTGTCTTTGTGATGGATGTGCTGCCCACTGGCAATTGCTCATTTTGATGCTCTGCGTGACTTCTCTGCTTCACGTCTGGCTTCTTATCTCATTATTTATTTTATGAACTCTCTACCCATTCTGATCTTCAGTCACTCCAAATTCTCTGTGCTGCCTACTTCTCCTGCTCCGTTTGCTCAGTTAGCACCCCTGCATCTGGTTTTTGGGTCACAGGGAATGAATAGTCTCTGGTTGAATGCCTCCTTCAGGTGGAGAAGAAGGTGACATCTAATAGTTCTAAAGCTGTTCAGTGCCTTTTATCAGTTCTTTGCATTGTCCGAACACAGCATGTATAACCATTTAGCTTTGCCAATAGGGCACCTTCAGCAATAGCTTTAATTCAATCTGCACAGGAGTGGGTCACAAGGCCACGGCTTTATCCAGAGTCTATTTTAGGTTTGTGGGTTGGGTGGAGAAACTGAAATTGAGCAGTTTCTACCATCTCTTTAAGCGGTGCAGTGTAAACCTGGACAGCCCTGATGCTGTGTTATGCAGAGGAACCAGCACCAGGGAAGATTCACCCCCTCCCAGCTGCTTTGTCAGTGTGTGTGTGGAGCAAAGTCTCTTGCCAATAACCTTTGAATTACCTGCTTCTGCTGTGAGCCTGGGCAAGGTTAGGATCCCAATTTAACCTCATATTAGATCCTAGATGCCTCCATGCACCCACTTTTTGCGTACTGGAATCAGCAACCTATGCTACTTAAAAACTGTCTGTTCATTTTGCCTGCAGTTCACCACCTGCCCGTCAGTGTGACATCCAGTGCAGAGAGCTGCTAAGGGAAGAGGCAGAGCACTGTATCATAGCTGACTTGGTTTTCCTTTCAGAGAAATCTCTGTGCCCTAAAAGAACTGGAACATTTCAAAGCTTCATTTACAAATGTGAATATGAAGAATGCTGGCTACCGAGTCGGTACAGGCATCCAGATAAGTCTTTAGAAAATTTCTGTCCCAAATTTGCATTTTAGTATCTATCTCCCTATTTCCCTCTGACCTGTTGCAAATGAATAAACGTTAAATATCTCCAAGTAAATATCAGCAAGTTATGCCTAGCCCTGCACAATCTTAGGGACTCCATGACTAGCTTGGAAGAGGACTGTGCAAGCCCAACTGGTAAGACTGTTCAAAACTATGACCTTGTGCCGGGCCTCTGTCAAGTCCATACCACATGGACACAAAGACAAGGATTATATATGCTGATCTTTTCATGGCCCACATATGAATGGACCTGATCCCATACATCAAAGCTCCAGTGGTCTTCTCCACAGAAATCCTCTGTACTCTCACACCAAGGGGATGGGGCTATACTCTGTATAATTATTCTGTCTTTTGTTGAAGAAGTTGTGAATTGGAAGTGAGGTGATCGTGTTGCCTCCTGGGAGCCTCTTGGGTGGCTGAAGCAAAAAGCAAGGCTTGGGAAGAGTTTAGAGATGATGCTTGCACAGAGACTTGACTTTGCCACATCTCCTCCAGCTTGGGAAAAAAAGACCACTGCCTACTTAGGCTGGAAGCAGCTCTGTAGTAGGAGTTGTGTTAAAAAAGTTTAAACAGAAGAACACAGGGTGCCCCTGCCCATGGCAGGGGCGTTGGAACTAGAGCATCTTTAAGGTCCTTTCCAACCGTAACCACTCTATGATTCTATGATTCTATAATTTGCACCAAAGCATTTTTATCTCTTATGATGGTAAGCTCAATCGTCTTGCAAAACAGAGCTTCCAGCTTTGCAGGTTCAGAAGCAGAGCTCCACGAAGACCCAGAATACAGCTGTTTTGCACCCTGGACTGGTTCCACTGTGTGTTACGCCCGCGCACGCTGATGTGCACTTCATGGTAGTCTATAAAAACTAATCTAGAGGTGTCTTTTCCTTCCTATCCGTTTATTCTCCCCTTGCAGGTGGGAGGTGATCAACTACAGGTATTCACTTGATAAGACATTGATTAAATCTGACAAGAGAAAAGAGAGTTTGAGAGTGGGTACCAGCCTTACTGGGGCAAGTTACAGGCAGCTGCTGGTCAGTGGCTGAGCCCTGGAGACTGTGGGAGGGTTATGATGACATCCTGTAGGGCCCTGTCCCTGCAGACAACCAGGAAAAGAGGAGGGATGTGCACATGGATGTCTGAAACTCAGTCCCTCCATGATCAGGATGGGGAGTTTTTCGTGTGTGGCTAAGAACTTTGTACTGAATCCATCCATGTTTACATCTGTTGCAAATGAGTGCTTGTACAAAGCACTCAGTGAAATATAAGCCATGACTTTTTTCCCCACCCACCATGAAATAAGATTAAGGAAGTGCCAAAAGACACTAGCTGAAATACCATGGGAAGGACCTGGCTGCTGGCTGCCTGCACTAAGGAATGAGGTGAGGGCCTGGGACTGCATGGGCTGAGAGGTCCACAGGCTTGCAGTTGAGCACAGTAGAAACTATGGATGCTTCTGTGGTGGTTCAAGAGCCAGCTCATTTTCTTCCTCTTTTAAAGTGGGCTACAGAATTCATTTTACCTGGCAGTTGGGTGTAGACAGGGAATTTAATCTGAGAGAACAAATGCCTGGTCATGAGTTTTATGTCTCTCTCAAAGCAGCATGCTTGAGGACCAGCATCCCGGACCTATCTTCCCCAAAGCTCCGGAACCAACTTGTCTGCAGAGGCTGAGGCTGGAAGTGCAGCTGATGCTCCGTTGAGTCTGGAGAAACTTTTTCTGGCTGAGAATTTTGGTTTTTGTTCAACTGACAAACAGGAGTTATTGGAAACTCATTTGCATTGCAATTGTGTATTAAAATGCATGAGGCGTGTAAGGCTGAGGCTCGTGGAAGAAAAATGCGTGCAATTTGTGGAAACTGTGGATTGTTATGACTCCTGAATTGGCATATTTATATGCTGCACTGGTCTTAGATTTGGGATTTTCTGTTTGTCAAATCTGTCATGTGTGACACACTGTTTTGGTTTTGTGTGGGGGGGTTTGTCTGGTAGCAGGGAGAGGAGTAATGGCTCCTTAAGCAACTGCTTAAGAGCTCCCCCAGCTTCCAGTCTGCTTCTGGTGGCAAGGGAGGGGTTACAGTGGTGGCTCCTTTTTAAGTGACTCTTAACAATTCACTCCCTACCCCCAGCTCCAAGCTTTTGGTAGCCGGGAGGGGGAGTGGGGGAAGGAGTACCACCATCTAGCCCCTGTGAGAAACTGCTGGAAGTTTCCCCAGCTCCAGGCTGGACCCACCCCAGGCCAGGGCTGAGCCCATCAGCACCTCTGCGAATAACATATTGAAGAGGGGGCACAGAACATGGGGTTTGGTGTGGCCCCGGGCAGGGCCCGGCTCAGGCAGGCCGGTCCAGCCGTCCAGCTGCCCGCTCGGGCTGGGCTTCTACAAACCGACCTGCCGTAGCCCAAGCCTCTGCCACGGCTCACCCGAGAGTCCGTTTTCCCAGGAGCCGATGAGGACCTGGAGTGGAGAGAGAAGGAAGATGATGAAGGAGACAGCCAGGCAGACACTGGGT
>NW_010146600.1:0-382 GCF_000699245.1 Pterocles gutturalis
CCAGGCTGCGCCATCCCCAGCCACCGCCTCGAGGTGCCGGGTCTGTCCTGCTGTGCTCCCCTCCCAGGGGCCGGGGGGGCTCACCGAGACGCACAGAAATTCTGCCTGCTGCCATGAGCTGTCACCTCCGATTCTGCTGAATATTTAAAAACCGCCTGAATCTGAAGTGACAAATCCATCATTGACCATCTGCCACTCTGCACGGTCACCCTGCAGCACTGCCTGACATTTCCAGCTCTGCCCTGACACAAGACAGTAACTCGGAGATGAAAGGCATCAGCCGCAGTAGGCTGACAGGCGCTGTCCCCGCCAGCCCCCGGCCCCTCCACGTCCCACGCAGAAGGGACAGCCGGGTGGCGGGGTCCCTCCCGCCCCCCCCCGG
>NW_010146600.1:515-720 GCF_000699245.1 Pterocles gutturalis
CATGTTCGACGTGGCTCGGCCGCGAGCAGAGGCAGCTGGGCTGCAGGAAGCTCCCACCCGCTGCATGCTTCGTGCGTGTTGCTGGCACAGAGCTGCAATTTCCAATCAGCCTGCTGTTGGAGCTAATTGTGCTGTAATTGCTGAGCTGCGCTCCCTTCCGGTTCACCAGAGCGGTGGTTCCCGCGCTCCTCTTGGCAAGCGGCAC
>NW_010146601.1:0-928 GCF_000699245.1 Pterocles gutturalis
CAAACTTTACTTTTGTTTGCTTCCAAAAATGAAAAGTCCTTCTGGGGCTCTGTGCAGCTAGTTCTCTGAGGAAAGCAGGTAGGGGATGGTGCAAAGGAGCTGTAGCATCCAGCTGTTGAGATCGGTTGAGAAGTCTGATGTGAGGAAATATGACGTAAGTCCCAGAGGGGGTTGAGAGAAATGATGGGGTTTGGGAGGTGTGGAGGACTGTCGTCCATACTTTGTCAGACCCCCAAGGGACTGCTTTCCTTACCTCTCGAGACCTCCTGAGGAGACACTCTGCATCAATATCAATTGGAGAATTTTGCTATCACCTCTGCTCTAAAATAAAGTCATAAAATATACCCTTTAAAATCACACATCAGTTTTATTGGGTTCCTCTTTAACTACATGGAAAAACTTTCCAATTAGCTGTACAAGTCTTGATGACTTGAAGAAAATTACAAGAGAAATAGTTTGCAAGAGCTTTCTGTATTTTATTGAGCCCCATGGTGTATTTGGGGCTGAGTCCTTGAATGACGAGAGGTGACGAGAGGAACAAACCTCTCAAGGAGCCCAAGTCAGAACCAAAACTCAAAGGACCTTGATGTATGAATGGGCCCCACTGAGGACCATCACTGACAAAGGCTCCCCAAGGACTCGTTAGAGCAGATCATTGGAGTCCATGATTGCAGGGAGGCAAAGGCACTCTTCAGGGGGCTGTACGCTGAGATAAAACTTTGGAATTTTTTATGAAGCAGAAAGGCCAAGCCCTGACCCCCAGGCCCAGGGAAGGCAGACCTTGACAGAATCAAAATAAATTTTTCTGTCACTGGCCTTGGTGGCAGAGGCAAATACTATAACAAGAGGATAAAGACCTCAGTCCTGTTGGACCTTTTGGTCTAGCCAGAGCCCTTCACACTCTCTATTGCTGGCTGGCCTACACCGT
>NW_010146601.1:1680-2148 GCF_000699245.1 Pterocles gutturalis
ATACGTGTTAGGCACACCAGTGATACAAAAGACTGGGGTAAATTCAGGGTGACGATTACAGTTTGTTCCTTGGCAGGTAGAGCTGTTGGAAGAACTTTCGTTTTCTCTCATGTTCTGTCTAGAGAGAGGCTGCATACAGAGTGTGTGCAACAGCAAAAGTCAAGGAAGATTATGAAAAAGACAGGCTGGGCGTTGCTCTGCTTGTGGGAGGTGGTCAGTGATTGTCTTTGCATTGCCTGTTGGGTTTGGCTTATATTTGGTTTTATCTTTTTTCTTTCACCCGTTATCTGTTTTTCTCTCAGCCCACCATCTGCACAACAGCTCCACGCAGGAGCACGGGGAGAGACCTGGCCAGCTGAGGAGTGTCCCGAGGAGAAGGGCCTGGGCACCAGGACAATGCCGTACCAGCCAGTGGGGCTCAGATTTCAAAAGGAGAGTGGAGAAACTGTAGAGGGTCTGGAGGAGGGT
>NW_010146601.1:2305-4183 GCF_000699245.1 Pterocles gutturalis
CAGAGCCCCCAGCCACAAATTGCCTCTTGGGAGCTTTAGGCTGAGCCTTAGGAGAAATAAAACAGACCAGAGGAATCTTTACTGTGAACTCTACCTTTGGAGCTCTTCTTTGCTCCCCAAAGTCACAGCCAGCCTGGAGGCTGGACTAGAGACCCCCCAGAGCTCTTTCTCCCAACAGCCCTTCCAGGAGCCTGGGCCTTGCCACACACTGTGCAAGAAGAGGCTAAGCTGGAGGTGAGGGTGTCTACATCATGTGCTGATAGGACAATCCAGGGGGGAAGGGAGCTCAGGAGATCTCAAGTCCAATGCTCCAATGACCAGCTCCAAGCAGGGCCAGCTCTGAGGTCAGACCAGGCTGCTCAGTAAATGTCAGCATCCACAGAGAGAGTTCAGACATGATCCAGGCATCCAGGCCACCATGATAGAAATGGAGATGAGGCATTTGCCCAGCTCCCTGAACACAGCTGTCAGTGCCCCATGCCTGCTGAGATTCCTGGGAACATCCACCTTCTTGTCCAGAGGAGTGCGATCCTTCTGCACGTTTCCTGGCATATCTGCAGACCATGGGGTGCTTTAGGCTGGAACCAGAATGGAAAGAAAGGCTCTGACTTGGGTCCTGTCAACTTCATTGCTAAAAGAGAGGGAGATGGAGGGATGTCAGAGCTCCCAGGTTCCGGCTGAAGATCGAAGGCCTCCGAGAAAGGAGTAGAAGAGAACAGTTTTGAGCTAGCCTAGCCTTTAGATCACTTCACATGTGAGGGCTCTACTCCCCCATTTCAGTAATTGGCACCCAGAAACCTTTCTCCTCCCAAAACCTGAGCCAGTGATGGGAAGAAAGGCAGCAGAAGGGCCCCAGGGCTCTGTGCATCAGCTGGGCTCTGGCACTTGGAGGACGATGGTGTCATTCCATTATACACACCACAAAGAATCAAGCCGGGGAGTGATTCTGCCAAGTCTGAAACACCAAGGTCCCTGGACAGGCAGGGCTGTGGCTGTGTCTGGACACCCTTACACATACAGCATAGATCAAGATGAGGCTGAAACTCAGACCAGGGCTTCAGTGGTCTCCTGGGCCCATGGACAGAGGTGTGGGTGGAGGCCCCAGGTGGTGCTGGTCAGGCCCATGAAGGCTATGGATGCTCTCAGGGCCCTGACACTGTCCCCATGGGATCCCACCTGCCAGTGCCCTCAACAGGCCAGGTTCTCATTCCCTCATGTCCAGGGTCTGTGCTCTGCTGCTCTTCTTCCCCATGTCCCTGGGGATCTGGGAGACCACAACTTCATGGTCACTATGGCCAAGGCTGACGCTGGTCTTCACATCCCTGATCAGCTCTTCCTCCTTTGGGAGTACCACATCCAGGTGAGCAGAAGATGGTCTGGCCCATTTAGATGCTGACACACACACAAGCCACCACCTAACCTGTTACATGTCCATAGAGACCCTCCTTAGATCTGAGCTGCCCTGACATCACTCAGGGCATCCCCCACTTCTCGTCTTCCCTGTCTGTCTCTCCTAAAGGTGTTGTATCTCCATCCACCACAAAAATCGTGGGAGCTGTCCTTCCCCACCTCAACTCTTGTTCCACTGGTGTCACATCTCTCTGATGGCACACGGGGCTCCTCCTGTCTGTGCCCCAGGCTGTGGCTGTGGTGCCCATTGGGGCTGCAGCCCCTCAGCTGGGGCACCAGGGCCAAGGGCAGACTTGTCCCATGGAAACCTGGGAGCCAGAGATGGGACCCTGCTGGGGAAAGGCTTTGCTTCCCAGCAGAGGCACCTGGAGTGGGTGGCAGGTGGGGACATCATGATGGACGAGGGTCCCACAGCGAGACACAAAGCTGCAGCCCCCAAGGCCAGGGAGAAACAGGCCTGGGCTGTGC
>NW_010146601.1:4225-5517 GCF_000699245.1 Pterocles gutturalis
CCCAGGCAGCTGCTGCCATGTGGACACAAGCTCTGCTGGCCAGGAGGGTCCCGTAGTGCAGGGGTTTGCAGATGGCAGCGTAGCGGTCATAGGCCATGATGGTGAGAAGTAAATACTCTAATCCAAGCAAGAAGAGAAAAATGTGCAGCACATCCTGAGTAGGATATGTCCCTGGTGTCCCAGAGGGAATTGGCCATGGCTTTGGGGACAGTGGTGGAGATGAAGCCCAGGTCAAGAACAGAGAGGTTGAGGAGGAAGAAGTACATGGGGGTGTGGAGGCGGCGGGCGCAGGGCTTGGCGAAAGGCGGTGATGATGAGTCTGTTGCCCAGGAGGCCAGCCAGGTAGATGCCCAGGAAGAGCCAGAAGTGCAAGAGCTGCAGCTCCCACGTGTCTGCGAATGCCAGGAGGAGGAACTGGGTGACGGAGCTGCTGTTGGACATCTGCTGTCTGTGGGCACAGGGAGCTGTTCAAAGAGGAAAACACAATAAGTTAGTGGAGACTTCACCGGGCAAAATCAGAGCCATTTCTTACAGATTCTGCCCTGGTGCAGGATTCTCCTCTGAGCTAAATCAAAGCCATTTCCCACAGACTCTGCCCCTGCTGCACACACCCCTGTTCATTTTCCGGGAGACCTTCCTCAGCTCCATGGCTGCAGATCTGGTTGGTGCTGGCTGAATGCACCGTGAGGAGCAGGGGCTGTGCCCGCTGGGTGCTGAGGAGTCAGCCCTGCTCTGCAGCAGTGGGGTCATGGGAACGGTGGGGACAGGGGCCAGTGCTGGTGTGTGACTGTGGCAGATGAGTCTGCTCCTAACACAGAAGAGACTGTCAGCATCTGCACTCCCAGTGTTGATGAACAGGGATGGGAGAAGGCTGTTTGAGAGGTTTGGGGTTTTTAGAGCTCCCCCCATCTCACCTGGGGAGTGTTCCTGGGTGTCAGAAACCCTCAGCATTGCTGCTGCACTCAGGGATGACAGCATGAGTCTCTTAATATTTCCCTCCCTCCCTGCCCATCTCTGCAGCCTGCAGCTGTCCCTGCCAGGAGCTGTTTCTCAGCCCCATGTCTCTTCCCTGCCAGTGCTCACAGACCCCATCCCAGTCCCCATGTGCGCAGCTCTGCCCTGCAGCCTCTCTGTGTACGCAGGGTTTAAAGAACAGGTCACACACACCCTGAGGAAAAGGGAAAGGGGATGCTGGTTTTATCTGTAGGCTGGTGGGGGGTGAAGGCACTTGCTGAGGTTCCCAGATAAACCTCAGGGTGATGATTTAAGAGCCTCAGCCCCTGCTCTAACCT
>NW_010146602.1:0-27754 GCF_000699245.1 Pterocles gutturalis
TTCTGTAGACTCAGTATGTTACTGGGCAGACACCTCACTTTCACTGTCATCTGTAAAATGGGGAAGATTATAGGTCTCTGTAAAGGACTTTGAGATACATATGCTTTGAAAGTACAGGCTATTTTTACTGACTAAGGCCATTGTCATTGTGATCTAGGTTTTTATTTTCTTATTAAATAAAAGGACATCTCAAAGTATGAATAAGGAACTCCTCAACAAGTTAAGCATGTACATCTTAACTGTTTTATTCTTTTACATCCCACAGTAAATGCTGGATTCTCTAGAGGCTCTTGCAGTTCTGTGAAGAATATCACAGGTAGCAGGCAGTACCCAGTTAGTTTGCTTTTATCTCAACACAGAAATGTAAGAAGACATTGTTATATGGCTATTAAATGTCTGACTTTCTGAATGTGCCTGGTGATCCAGGCACTAACTGCCCAGTACTTTTGCAATATGGACACTTGTCTGGCTTGAACTGTGCTTTGCACAAACTCCCATCACATTGACCATTGCATAGCAATCAAACAGGAGTGAACAGCTATCGGTTACTACCACCCAGACCTCCTTTGAATTGGTAACCAATATTATTTTATGAAATAAACAGCACCAGACACTCCTGTGCATCATGCTTTTTCTGTACCCACTGCCAGTGTTAGTGAATAGTGTATTCTGGCAAAATTTTTGAAGCTATGGTTTCAAATATGTCAGTCAGACTGCTTTTTTCTTGTTAAGATGTTGTTAGGGCTGTCATAGAAAAATCCTGGATAGTCTGGGAGTTTCATTCGTGTATGACACCTCAAAATCCAAATAGTAAAGCTATTGTGCAAAACAGATCTCTTCCGTAAAAACTAAACATGTGTAAATATGTCCCTCCCTTAAGAGCTGAAAGCCATCTTTTAGCCAGCAAGAACTTAAAAGCTTGCACTGTCTAATGGAAAACCTCTTTCAGCACTAATAACATAATAAGAACAAACTGGGCAATGATCACACACAGAACAGGACAGATAGCACCCTGGGAATATGATCTCTACCAGATTGTTAAAGGTGAGGCTGTTTCCTGATTTCCAAAGTAATGCTCTTGTGGATGTGACAGCTGCAGCCTCTGCAGGGGATACTGCTGGCTTCACGTTCAAATGCTGGCTTTGTGTACTTAAAAGAGGATTAGGTAGAACCAGAGTAATCCTTAAACAGGCAGGAATGTGTCTTTAAATGAAACACAAGGGTGAGCGCTGTTAGATTTTGGACAGCACTGGATTCAGTTCCTCTCTGTGTTTGCTGTGAGCTAGCTTTTTCCTTTCAAATACAGACACAAGTATGTTTTATTATTTAAAATGATCTTTGGAATATTGTTCCTTGTATTGTTACAGAGACGTTTGCCTGCATTTTCTCTCTCATTTATCAACATTTTACGAAGCTGCAGCCATGGGTATGCTGTGTACATTGCAGTCAGTTTGAAAAGTGGGCCTGGTGTAGTTTTTCCAGCAATATTTCACCTCTACTCCAAAAGCATAGCTAAACTGGCTAAAAGGAAATTGAAAAGAAGAAAAAAATCAGTGAATTTGAAGCACTTTTTTCTGATAGATTGAATTTAATTAGCATTATATTCTAGGTGCAGAGAGCCTAAGATGGAGAATTCAAAAAGCCCTAAGGGATGACCTGCTTCATTTCTAAAGCTACTTAATTTAGAATGGTTAAACTACCACCGAAGTGCTATTGGCTGCAACATTAAATCTCCCAGTTTATCCTCATAGGCTATTTCTTCTCTTCTTGTCTTTTTTAGTAATTACCATGAAGGCTTTATTGTGTTTTTTTTTTTAAAACGCATTTTGAGTGGCTGTGATGGGAAGGTGGTGGTCCTGCTGCTACAGTGTGCCATATACGATTATATATCAGTCCTTCTCTCTAGTGGCTGTAGATACCTGTCCAGAAAAATTTGCCTCCAAAGGGATGTCAAATTACTTGACAAATGGTGAAAAATAGTTTGTCCACCTCGTGGTCTTCACACCTGAAGTCTGCTGTAGAGAGAAAGGCTGATATTTTTGTGGAATTAGGGAACAGTTTGCAGGTTTAAGGCAATGGAAGGGGGGAAAATCATGGAAGATAGGAAATGGACAGACTGGGGCAAAGCCTGGATGTCAGAAGCATCTCACTAACTAGTTTAGCTGAGGCATACCTTAACCTAATGAACAAAGCAAGAGTAGCTCCCCATTAGCACTGGTCTGCATGGTATGGATTCTTGAATTAGATGGTGTGGTTGTAGCAATGTCTCTGCGCAGCTTTCCGTTGAGGCTGGGGTTCTCACTGAGCTTGCCCTATCTGTATGAATCCTGAACCGGAGGCTGAGGATATAATGTCCTACTTATCAGGACTGTTGATTTGAGTTCAGATTTTTCACAGCTTCAATTCCAACTAAGTCCCTTTGAATAACTTTTCTCACAGTGGGAAGGTTTAAGAGGCATGTAGATGGATTATCGGGTTTTCCTCTGTTTGAGTCTGCACTTCAAAACAGAATGCAGAATGGAAAGGGTGGTTCCTTCCCTTTCACACTTGTTATGATTTCTAAAATAGGAGCACCTGCTTAGGAAAAGGCTTTATTTTGCCAGACAGTGAAATTAAGTGTGTACATTGACCAGCAGGAGGAACCAAATGTTTCTAACAGAAAGGAGAGCTGAGGCAGTAAATGTGTTGCACTGTGTTATGCTGTGCCAGTGAACAGAGCTCAGATCTCTTGAGGTTTTGTATAGTGAACACATGACTTTCCCATCCTGTCGCTTCACAGTAGCACATCCGCTTTGAAATGTTAGTGTGTAAAATGAGAATTCATGTCTTTGTCATGGGTTGATAAATCTAGTAAAATGTTATATTTGAAACTTTCATCTTTCTTTTCATTTAATGCCTGTTGATGTGAAAAGATAACTACTGTTATTTTATTACAGTGCTAAGATTTGAATTTCCACTATTATAATACATACTGTCAGTATTTATAGGTCTGAATTTGTGAGGTTCTATAAGTTGGATATAAAATAGTCTGTCCTTACTGAAATTTGGCAAATAATTTCTTGAGCCTTGACTGTTTTAAAACTCATGTACATTGAAAAACAACAAAAAGGACAAAATGCCTCACAACTTCAGATTTTCTTTAATAAAAAAAAATAATCGAGCCATATGGAGAAACTTCTGATTCTATTTCACTGTAGCTTAGAAAGAACAAGGCAAAGTTGTAAATAAAGGCCCATTTCTATTGGCTTTAGGAATTTGTCAGCGGTCTCAGTGATGCATCTTCCTGAAACTGAAATGATTCCGCAAAATGTGAACGTTTTTCAGTACCAGTTGGTTTCAATGACAATGTGTAGAAGAAAAAATTATTGTTTTAAATCGAAGTCGTATCAGTGAATTCTGTAAGGCATTCCCTCAGTCACACTTATTGGTATAAACAAAAATGTAGTTAGATGGCTAGATGTCAGTAGAATATTTTTTGTGGTCATGTCTCAAGTAATAATAAGGCAGCCTTCAGCTTTTTTAGTACTTGCATGCTATTATATGAAATTGACTAAGCTAGGAATATAGTCATAGGTTAGAAAATTGGGTCCTTGATCTTCCCTTATTTGCTTCTTTAACAGGAAGACCAAATATTTTTAGATTTTTCTTTTATCAAAATATGTCTTATCTAAAAGTCATATGCGTTTTTTTTTTTTAAATCGGACACAGTACTTCTTAATTTGCAAAAGATTTCTTTGATAGGCACAGCTCTTTCACTGCCGTGTGTGTAGGTTCATAGTGCATAACATGAGGATAAATCTAAACAGGAGTTTCCACTGCTAGCAAATTCAGTGCTCTTCATGAACTCTGATCTCATTCTTTTTTATTAATTACTTCTCTTCTAAAGTAGACCTAAATCTTGGCTGTTGGAAAATTCAACACAATCGATATTCTGTTGGTCTTCCTGCCAGCAAGATTTAAGTGCAGTTTTCAGTAGGATCTAATCTATGTCTTTTAAGTATAAGTCCAACACTATGTACAAGTTTTTGCCTCCCTGCAACCAGTCTGCTCCACACAGCTCCTGGATAGAAGTATAGACCTGAAACACTGTAGGGGAGAAAACTGATGTCTGTCCCATCGTTTTGAAGGGCACACTCAATACACCTAATTCCAGTGTAGGTGAAATGACTATGTGCATTGTATGTGCCATGTAAAGCTAATGGTAACATCACTGATACCAGGCAGACAAGGCTGGTAATTCTTCCTTATTGCTTGTTTGAATGAGAATTTCAGAAAGATTTGTCTGCAATGACAAATTATATTTATTATTTATAAAAAATAATTATATTTGTAAATACCTGAAGAAAACTGGCTTTGATTGTCTATAAATGTGAAATGTGTTTTGGCAGCTTTATGAACTCTAGGCATTTATAATGCAAGGGGGTAGCAGGAGGACCAAAGAATGACATGGATATTTAAAAATGAGCTGGTGGAGAACAAGTCAATTAAAAACTTAGTATATGACAAATAGACAAATTAATCTTGTCCTTACAGGATATAGGATAATAAAAAGCCTGTTGGTCAAAGTTAGGTATCTGAATTTAGTTGAATGTTCATTAGAATTGAGTTCCATACTCATGCCTGGTGTTAGTGGCTGGGGGAAAAAAAGCGTCCAGCACTTCTGAAAATGACTTCTTATATTTAGAGACTTATAACTGGCTTAAACATGTTTTCTGAGTTGCTTGGATTTTGAGGATGTTGGCCTAAAATTTGTTGAATTTGCGCTTTCAGTAAAATAGAATAAAATATTTAGTGGCAATTATTATCTGCTGGCCAAGGCAAAGGTAATGCTCATTTTCACACATGCTCCTTCCACTATTATTTTTAATATTGACTAGAAGTTGCTGCAGATACCTAATTTGAAACAAAGCTAAGCAGTGCCATCTCAAGAAGCTGCTTTAGGCATGTAGTGGTTTGCATCAATGGAGTCACATCATGGAGTGATGAGAGACAGGATGTCGTGTGCTAAGGAAATTACAGCTTTGAAGTAGGGCACTTGAGCATATTACTGACAATGTTCATTTAATTCTGAACTAGCAAAAGCTTTCAAATCTGTAGTGCCTGGAAGGAAAAAAAAAAAAAATCTCCATTTTGGGACCATCTCCCACCTGCAGTTAGTTTTTGAAGCTAGATATGCACTAGGCAAGCAATGGGAGAGAGTCAAACATTTTTGAACATGCAGACTGCAAGTTCTAGCCAAGAGTCTCATGAGGGCTTAATGTCATTGTCTTGTGATTGGGGGGAAAAAAATGGAAAAAAGAGAACCTGGCTGTTAAGCAAGAAAAAAAAAAAACAAAACAAAACAAAAAACCAAACCAAAAACCAAAAAACAAACAAACAAAAAAAACCAAACCAAAAAAACCCAAAACAAAACCAAACAACCCACCTTTGAAAAAAAATTGGCCTGGCAGAGGAAGTTTAAAGTTGGAACATGTGTTACTGCAGAATTTGATTGAAAAAAATCTGATACTGGTGCCCTAAAAATTAAGAAGACCTCAACTTTCACGTGAATATTTCATAATGGGAAGTGATGGCAACACACCTGTGTGTGTGTGCATGCATGTGTGTGTAAATATAAATGAGATTCACCAAGTTTCATTACATAGTATATGCTATGCTATTGCGATGGTGCTGCACACAAAATCTGCAGATACAGTTCTTTGGGACTGTCCTGCTTAATAATGACAAGAACTCAAGTTCCATATTATCACTTGCTGATGGGCGGATTTCCAAAAGACCTTCATGATGTCTACATACTAGTTGCAGTATAGCTATGAAAGGCGGTGATCTTGGGCTGAAGTCAGGAGGGGGATTTTTAACCCAAAGAAGGACAGTTTGCTAGCTGTTTCAAGGAGGAAGGATTTATTTCCTACTGAAATATTTGGTGCTTCTGGCTGCTGAGGGTAAACATTTAGACTTGCCAGAATAATGGCCTAATCCAGGATGGATGCTTCAAGCTGCCAGCCTGGCTTTGAGTGCTTGAAGCTGCCTGGCTGGCAGCCATGGTTTGAGGCTATCTGTTCTCCTGTGTCATCTGGCTCTCCTGTATCTGGAGTTGTGCTGCTTTGTTTCCCTTGCAAAGCAGCAAAACAGCATTACATTTTTAGCAACAAGTGATGTGGGAAAAACCCCCATCTCACTAAATGCAAGAGCTTTTTGGAAAAGCGCCCCCTCAGACAAGCAGGCCATCTGTAATATGGGAATTTACAAGAAATGCTCTATTTCCCATTATGCAATGGCTTTTACAGAAGAAGGCTTTGTGCTGTTTTGCATTCTATTTTGACACAAAGAAGTTAGTGGAAACAGCTAATAATTACTTTTCTGTGCCTGTTAATGGGAGAAAGCAGAAGGAAGTCATCATTTGTTTCCAGTAAAAAGCCATCAGTTTTAATTGTCTTTTTAGCAAATGTACACTGGTAGGTCTAGATTTTATTAGTCAAAATATTAAAGCTATTTTTTATTGCTGTATCTGCAACACTTGTAAACGTAGCATTTGCAGAGTGTTGTTATTGTCACTCTAGAAAAAGATTCATCATTTTGTAGGGGGACCCCTGAGACACACTTTTTTTGACTACACTGGCCAAGAGTTCCCTGCAGTGTCTCCATAATTCTGTTTTCAAGATGCACATATTGCCATTTCCACCCCAGATTTTGATTTCCCAGCAAGGTGCAATGGCTTGCTCACTGTCAACAGAACAGGCTGAGAGCAGAGCCAAGCAGAGACCCCAAAGCTCTGATTAAAGCTATTTTTCACCTTGGTGTAATGTCAGTGCAAAGCGCACAAGTGTAAGTGAACAGAGTAGCCTCCCTCCACTCCGTCAGAGTTCTTGCCCGTTTGCTGGCTCCTTGTGTTGCTTCCTGTCAGCCCTACATGCAAACTTTGATCTCTCTGGACTTCCTTGCACGTGTTCTTTTAATGCTCAATTTCTACTGAATTCCTTACAGTAAATAGATGTGCCATGTTGTGGCAGTGTATAAAAGGCTCTTGCCTGTCATTATGGATGCTAGCTAAAGTGCACATACATGGTCTTGGCCCCAAGAAGATGCATTCTTAGGAAAGGTCATGAGTAGGTAGATTGCCTTTTATTTCCCTTTCCTCATAATCTACGACCTTTTCCTAACAGGTGGTTATCCTGATAAGTCACCTCATAACCTACCAGAAACAAAGACCGGGGAACTGCCTCACAGGCTGCTCAATAAAGCCAGACTTATAAATTAACACCACAGTATTTCCTCAACAAACATAGCCTCTTTTTAATCTGGTAACATCCAATTACATTGTGATGTTTATCAAAGTCTCATACAGATAATTTTAAACAATAAACATTTCCTTAGATTGTTGTTGTCTCTCTTTCTCTTCATCTCCTTTTCTTTTATTTCGTAGATTAACTGTAAGGAATTATTTTGTAGTTCTTTCCAGCACCCAGAGTTTGAACTTGTAGTTGTTTTGGTGACTGGTCATTCAGCTCGGATACTGGTTGGGGTGAATTGCTCCTACCCTTAGCTGTGTTTGTGCTCAAGCCAATGCACAAGGCAGAGAGCTCTGAGCTGCTGCTCAGTATGACAGTGCCAGAAGAGGAAAGCATTGACCTGTGGTGACAAGCCACTTGTGTTCATTAGCCTCTGCTACAGCGTAACTGTAGGGCAGTGGGTCCTATGCAGGTATGGCCATGCAGGTGCTGCGTTTTGCTGTGTGGATGTGCTGACACTAACTCGAGTGCTTTTTCTTCCCATAACCCTGCCCAGGTCATACAAAGTAGACATATGAGTGAACAAGGAATTTGGGGAACACAGACAGCAAATTTAAGTATCAATTTCAAATGAGAATATTTTCCCTTCCCATTTATGTGTTGTCTGTTTTGACCAGGAGCTCCTTAAGGCCAGAGAATGCCTTTGCTATGCCTCTACACTGTGTAGTACAAGACCCATCCTGTTAGAACCTGTAGAAGCTACCAGGATATAAACAATACAAAATGCTTCACAGGACAGAGAAGCTATTGTTAGGAGAAAGGCAAGCAAATTGTATAGCCAATAAAAAGTGGAAAAGGAAGCCAGGTGCAGTTGTCCATGCTAGTGGCATCCAGTAGCGTAGTTACTAGCAACAGTATGTAAGGCTACAGTGCCTCCCGATGACAGGCAGCAGGTGTACTTACACGCACACCCACAGACTGTGTGTTGGTTCACGCAGAGGTGGAGAGCACTTGTTACAGAGCAAATAAGAGCAGTTCCCGACCCTTTCTATTCAGTAGCTGAGCTGCAGAGGTAGGTGATAATATAGCCTCTTCTGTTCCTAGTTGTTATTTGTTGTGTTCAGGTTGTGAGCTGCAGGAAAGTTCCTGCCTTCAAAATTTGCAATTGAAATAGCTTAGATGTGGAGACAGTCGGATACCACAACAATCTGTGAGAGGCTAATTTTTCCCATCATTTAGGTGATTCATTTATTTTGTTGCATACTAAGAAAATAACACCTAGATTTTTTGTTTCCATCGGTTAATCTCACTCTGCAAAGATCAATATAATTTACAGGATCTTGGAGAAGGACAGTGGCTTTTCCAGTGTTACTCAGCTAAAGGGCTGGAGCAAAGAATAGAACTCCAGTCTCCTGTGTACCATCCCAGTGGGTCAAACTCTAGGTTGGTGGGTGAAGAATGGCACAGAGAATAAGATGACATATCAGAAATGCCCATTCAGGGGACTGTCTTAGTTTTTGTGCTTCAGTGACAAAGGGACAAGCTGGATGCCTCTCCCTGTTTTGCAGTGAGCGTGAGGGTGAGCAGACCTTTCTTCTTGTTATTGCCAGAAGCTCCCATTGCTATTTGGCATTCCTCATCCTTGTCATCATTCAGTGGCTGGCAAATAGACTTGCTGACTTCTGGACTGACCTACTAGGCTTTATGTTTTATTGATGTCCTATGGTTTTCATGACTTCAGAATTCTCCATTCACTTTAATTAGTTGAACCTGAGTTCACAAACTCAGAGACCTTTTAAGGCATTTGGCAAGCTGCATGAAAGAGTCACAGCAAAAGTCTGTGAAGTGCACAATGTAATCCATGTTGAAAACACAGGGAGGTTTTATAGATACCTTTTAAAATCTTATATTGAGGAATAAAAAGCATGACAAAAAAAAAAAATATGCCTGCTCCTCTGCTGAGCACCCCAAAAAGAAACTCAGGGTAAGCTTTCCCAGGTAGTTAGTGTAGACCAAATGCAGCTCTCATTGACCTAAATTGGACTGGAAACAATCCAGGTATCAAAAATCCCTCCCCAACTAAGAAGTTTCTTGGTGTCTAGTCCAAAGTGTGCACAGCAGTGTCTGTGTGATTCCACCTGTTTGTTCCAGTGCGGCCAGTGTGCTCTTCAGGGTATGGACATACCATCAAAAGCAAGTGGACTCTCATGGCGAAACAACTAGTCTGCCAGCTGAGCCTGGCTGGTGACATGCTCGCTGCAGCTCACATCGTCACCGTGGATGTGCTCTTTGTTATGAGGGTGGTGTAAGCTCATCCGTACAGCTTCATAACTGGGAGAAGCTAACAACAAGCGTTTGGTCATATGTTGAAGCCAATGGATGATAACCTATTGAGTCATAGTAACTTGTTGACTTTGAATCAGTTACTGCACTCCCACTGACATTCATGATGAGTACTGAGTAAGGGCTGAGTTGTGTTTGAGTACTGTTCTGCAGGGCTCTGTGTTTCTCTACTTGCCTGCCCTTACTACCAGCGCAGAATGAAAGCGTAATGTTCCTGTACGGGCAATCTGTGGTTCAAGTCGCAGCTGGTGCCTTAAGTATAATTTTAAGTCTATCAGACGTTGCAGTGTGTTTTTAATTGCCTGTAGGATGTTTGTAATCCAATGGCTTCCCAGTGTTAGTTCACCAACAAGTAGCAGCCATTAAGGAAAATACCCATTATCTGTGAGCCTTGGAGATGTTGCCTCTGGTCTCACTGTTCTAAATCAACACTGCGGGAACTGAGCACTGGAAGTGTAGGTACAAATCTCGTGAGGCTTTATGGAAATACAGTGACAAAAATAAAAGGTTGTGATCAAAAGACCAGAATAATTGCTGTCATATAGAATTTAAAATATTTAAGATTTACTTAATGAATATTTAAATGTATTAAAGCCTTTGATATTGAAGCAGTTGTGCTTAGCAGAAACTATTGCAGGGCTGGTGGCTGATATTCAGGTCAGTCTGACTCCAGACTATTAATTTGCACTCTGCATAACTGCAGCTGTTTCATTCCCTGGTGATCATGACAGCTCTCATCCTTTTTGTTGTCCTGTAAACTCCTTGGTTCTGTTTGCTCAACGCAGTTGCTGACTTGTTCAGATCTCAGTGATACAAAATGGGCATAATGAACCGCAGCAGCGTGGCATGGAGAGCTTCCAGCAGAGGCAGAGTACGCTGTGCAAGGGGAGGTCCCCAGCTGAGGCAGATACTCCTCCAACCTTGTAAGAAGATGGTGGCTGTACTGAAGATATTAGATTGTGTTATCGTACACCCTGAAATTCATTAATGCAAATTGGGAGTGGAAGTCCAGCTTCCAGATAGGAAGCAATTTAGCTCAGTGTTGTGGCTGCATGAGTAAATAACCTGTTGCTGATTTTTGTAAAAGGTGCTATAAGTAGAGAGGACACCTTCTGAAAATTGTTAGTGGTAATGTGATGGGAAGCGGAAGAATTCTAGAACCTCTGGGTCAAATTGTATCCTGTTTTATATTGGTTGGGTGACTGGTTTTTGGAGGGAATGGAACTACAGAAGGAACCAGCTGGAAAGGAGTATGGACCATTGCAGGCTGCATTTTCGTGGTCTGTCTCTTGTATGGAGCTGCGGTGAGCAAGTGGGGGAACCCGAGTTCCCTGGTGCTCTGGGCTCCAACTGTTTCTGTGGCAACAGGTGTCAGTCTGCTGAAAATGGAGGAAATGAGAGTTTGGAAACAAATATTGGTTTAGATTACTTAGTTTTTGCAGTCTGACAACTGTTCCTGTGGCGATAGCAGCAGGTAACAGAGCAGTTGGGTTCCCAGTTGTCAGGTTCACATCCAGCTGCTAAGTGACAGCTGAAAAATCTCGTTTTGGTAAGAGCACCCCCAGGCTTGTAGATCTGAGAAAAGGGAAGTGGTTTTAAACTGTTTATTGGAGAAAAAAATATGTGTACCTCTAGGACAATATGAAAGGGGAATGTTAAGAAAAAAAATATTTTAATACTCCAAGAAATCCTCATACTTCTTGATGGTGAGGGCAGGGCTGGTCTTCGCACACATACTTAGAGCTTTGTATCACCATGTGTTCAGCTCGTCTAAAATGAACGGTAAGATTTCAAATCTACTTGTCCTTGAGTTTTCAAAGATAAGCACTTTATGCCAGTTTCTCTGGATTCCTGTTACATCTTGGTGAGTCTGTAGGGAGTGGGAGAAGGAGAAAAAGTTTTAAAAAAATATAGGAGGTGTGTATAGAAGGCATAGCAAAGGGAATCTGTCACAGTATCTAGCTCAAATGTACATTAAAAGGGAATAAATGCTGGGAACACTTTCAGGAGTTTGGGAAAGGAATATGCATTGGCTTTACCTGTGGACTGAAATGTCTATCACTTCTTTTCTGTTTCTAATGTAACTGTTCATGTTCTTGTTTGCCCCTCAGGATCTGATCTGCATAAGTAAAACTGAGAGGCATCATGTTGGATTCAGTCTCTAGATGGCTGGAGAATCCTTGAGCTGATGAGAAGCAGCAGTGGAGCTATTTTATAGGAAGTAGACACAACCCCAAAACTCTGTGCAGGGGTGTTAGGGTCGCATAACATCTTGTTGATACTGTAATTTTAGAAGTGTCATACTTCAATTGTACATAAACCGTTGTTAATTTTTAGAAACTGTAATAACGTTTTGAGAAGTGAGGACATGTTAAAAAATAACACCAGGTTTCTTTTCACTGCTGCTGAATTCTGCAGTGTGATTCAGGAGCTTATGTCCTATGGCAAACCAACACACGTTAGATTCCAAACTCATTAGGTGCAGTATCTACTTGGCGGATGTTTCACTCTCATTCAAATCCCTCTCTAAAATCCACATCTGTCAGAAAGCTTTAGAAGAGGTAAACTAATTAAAATGTTACAGTGAAATAATTTTGCTCACCAAACCGCCTATGATCTTAGGCAGGAAAGTCTTATCAGTAAGATACTTCAGCGTTTTAAGTTCAACTGTCTGTCATCTCAGCTTTGCTGAGTTCTTGCATGTGGAGTTCACAGGCCTTCTGTGCCTTGCGAGATACCTCGGGCATTTGTGGGCAAGATCTGATCAGTAGTGCTAATTAGTAAAACTTCAGGCATTTCAAATGTGATTTTCTCTTTATTGATGTGATTTCTCTTTATTAATGTTAATTAATATCAGTCTTATGCTACATGTAGCTTCTCCATCTTGGTTTTTTTGACTAATTTTCTATATAAGGATCAGTGCTTCTATTTTTCTGTCGCAGTCCCTCAGACAGGTCTCAATCTGTTATTCTACAGGTGAATCTTTTTTCTTTCCATTTTCTCTGCCGTTTCTTTGCTCTTTCCTCTGTTTTGCAATTTGGAAAGTTTTCATTCCCCTAGATAAAGTGCAGTGTTCTAATTTTTCTCAGGGGATATGCAGAATTCTTTTTACAGGCCCCAGAAAAATTCTGCAGCGTGAATCTGACAACTCTGTGGAAATGCCAGACCTCAGGTTTGTGTATCATAGGATTCCCTAATTTTGTATCCCTAATGTCTCATGTTCACAATGCTACAACATCTATGCAAACAGTAAAGTTAAAATGCAGAAGTCAAATTAAGTAATTGCCATTCTGAAAACATCTCCCACCAAGTCAGCCTTAGCTCAGTGGAGCAGCTCCTCAGGTTGTCTGAAATCCATTGCTTGAAATTGCTAGAAACAAACATAAAGGCATTTGAGGAAATAGTGAGTTTGCTCTTTTAAGTTAAATCTTAGAAGAAAGTTGTCACTGAAGTAGTAGAAAGCTGAGTGAATAAATTTATCATTAAAGGACTAATTAAAAAGTTCTATGAAGTGCATTGAAAAACCTTACCTGGTTGTGTATTTTGAGGAAGATGGGATGGGGAGCATGTTGTTTTTTACTTCCTTCCAGCTGCATTGATGGGATTTCTAACAGCAGAGGCTTGAGCAGTCAAAACACAAGATTTTGGAAAATTCACACTAATCTGCTTATGGGTTTTGTTAAGGTGGCCTTTAGATTGCGTAACTGAGCTTGTTGGTGTTCACACTGTGAACGTTGTCTTGATCTGAGGGAACAAATACTCTAGATGTTCTTTCGTAGGTGACAACAGTCTGTATTACAAGAGGTGTTGGCTTGCCCCTCACACTATTCCGAAATGAGGAATTTTTGTAATTTTTTTATTATCTGTTTTGTATATTTAATACAAATAGGAGCCTGATCTTATTTATGTAATCCTAAGGACATTCACAAGTGAGTGACCATCTGTGTTAAGATGATAAAAGAGTCTAAGATTTAGAATAGAGTCTATGGATCTTGGTTGTTGGCTGTTTTCCCTAAAGTGTCCTTTTGAATTGTGTTTTGCTGTTGATAAGTATTTGGTCAATGTGTAGGTAGTGCTGATTGTTTTGTAGCACTTAGGAGAAGGATATTATGAAGGGCGGCCACTTTTTTGTCTCTTGTTTTAGCCATCTGGTATTAGAAAAATAATATTACAAGGTAGCTTTCTTTTTCAGTGTCAGTGATACAGCTAAATATTTGTTTTCATTCTTGTCTTTGGGGTTTTTTTAAATGATAGGTAGAATTAGTGTGTTGCAGTTTCTTTCAGCCAGTAAAACTGTTAATGGAGAGGTCAGAAGCATGGAAAATGAAAGCAAATTGTAAATAAAAAGTACATTAGACTTAACTTTCCTAATTATTGAGGCTTGATGTTAACTACATCTTGCACAATGGTTTCTGGTTGATGATACTTTGGTTTTAAAAATGGATTTTATGAAGAGTAGGATAGTTCTGTAATTGCGGTACTGTGAGACAATGAATGTTCCACTTAACAGACTCTTATAATAAACCCCCTTATTTCTTTTGTGAACACTATACTATGCACTGTTCTTCCTCTTTGCACTGCTTTCTTTGCTCTTTTTGCTTTTGTAATCTTAAACTTCTTAGAAGCCATCAGGAAGTTCTTTTGCTAAAAGTAAAAAAAAAAAAAAACCTAAACTTTTGAAGTAGGTTTCTAAACTATAACGGTAATGACTTCTAGAACAAACACTGTAGATGATGATTAGTGTCTCTGAGTACTTAAAGTGAGGACTGATAGCCAAGAGCCAACAAAGAGTGATTTTAAAAATTAAAATGGAGCCATAATATATTCAAAGAGGTGAAAATGATATTATTCGGGGGTGGGGGTAGCATGTGTGATGTATTCATTTTTACTTAAATTTTTTTTTAAAAAAATGGGATCCAATTATCACCCAATTGTTCTTGGCTGGATTTCCAGCGTGACAGGCAAAAATGGCAATTATACAACATTAGATACTCTTAGAAAAACAGCACTCATCAAAGATCACTTCTGCAATTGCCTGCAAGCTCTGACAGGCTGCATCCCAAGCCCAACATCTGCTAGGACGGAGGAATGGATTTATGCGTTGTGTTAGCATAGTTAAAAAAGGTATGGCGAAATAAGAGATTTGGTTCCCAAACCAACATTTTGAACTGCGCTTATCTCCATGTTGGGTGTAAAAAATCTGGAATTTGCTTTATGGAGAGCCCTGGGGGGAAACAAAGGTCAGGGAATGAAACACCACACCTGGTAATCTTCCTGAGAAGTATGATCTAACAGGGAAATAGTTCTTTAGAAGCACAGTTTTGATGAATCTTTTTCAAGTCATTGACAGATTTTTCACTGGAAACCTTATTGATTGTCTACCAGGAGTCAGAGCTTCTATGAGCTGCTGTTGCAGTCATGTCTTGCCATGTAAATGCTCCCAGGGCCTGTCACTCCTCACTTCTGAGAAGCTGGCATGAGGATCTGCTGGTCCTTCCCACTTGGGGAACCAGTTGGGCCATGTGGTGGGAAGGTATGGGTCTTCCTCTTTCCAAGAAAGTCCTTGTGAGAGGATGGTGCTAGACCAGAGGTGCAGAAAAAAAGTACAGAAAAGGAACATCTCTTAGTGGATTACCTGGGGATGGTGTTCTTTTGTATGTTACTGTTGTCCTGTACCAAATAATGAGCAACAATGCTAATATGTGAACTGGAGTTATTCAGGGCTAGAAATACTGAAATTCTCTCCCGTTCCTATGATTTTATGAGGTGTGTTTGAATAGAGAAGAAAACACTGAAGTTCCAGGTACTACAGCTAGAGAAAATGAGGATTTTATTTGTCATACCAGCTGAGGAGACGGCTTTAAGGAACTACAGCTATAAGTGAGAATTGAGAATTAAGTGTCACAGTTACCAGAGCTGTTGACTGTAGGATGGGCTTTTGAGGTACCTGGTCTTGGTATGACACAGTGAGGTGTGCTGCAGGCTCTGAATTGGAAACCACTTGCATTCTCCACCTGGGCTTTGGAGTCATTTGGGGCAATCCTACACCAACAGTCTGCTCCTCTTTTCACTGACACAGTACAGAAGTGTGGAAACTTGCCTGGGGGCTTAATATCTTAATCGTGACAAATTCCTTAGAATAAAATTGTAAGAAAGTAGGCAGCTGGGATTTATCACTGGAGAAATGGTACTGAAGGCAAGAGTGATTTAAACTGTTTGTGCTTATAAAGGGTAGAATTTTCTCTTCATTTGCCCTGGTGCTGTTTTCAGCCTTTTGTTGTTTTTTTGTTTTGGTTTGTTTTTTTGCCCACAGTTGATTATACACAATACAGGAAGAGTTCATTTACATTACATAGGCACCATTCTGGTTTTTATATATTGAGTAAACAAAAATGAAGGCTTAACATATGTCAGCTAGTCAACAAAACACACACTAAAAAAAGCTCCTCACAGTGAAACAAATACTGGTCTCTAATTTGGGATAACAGAAATAGTATGGCAATGTCTGGCAAAACAGGGGTTGCCCCAGTGCAAAACTTGCTTGTGCTGGTCCTGGGTCACTTCCACTACTGTAAGTGTGTTTATTAAATATCATCATATTATAAACAGTAGGAGCTGTAACATTATATTCATAGGAGTAGAAAGAATTTATAATCTAAATCAAACAATACCATGTATTCTCAAAAATACTGAGAAACTTGCTTTAGTACAGCAGAAGTATGCCATGTAAAATCAGGCTTCACAAAAGATATATTCTTTTACTGGTGCTCGTAGCCCTAGGGAATTCCCCTGGCTAGTTACGCTGGAAAGAGAAATTCTATTGCTAATATGCTGTTATCATCAAAATTCATACTATTCCACTTTGTTCCCCAACTTCCTCTTTGTTCCTGAGAATGTAGCAGGCAATGTCTATCAAAAATTCTCCATGAAGCATGCTGAATGATTTTCTGATACTTGTACCACCATACACCAGTAATTTTATAATCTGCATGCATATTCATATATAGCTGTGATAAAGTGCACACTTGTGGAAACAGGAGAGCAGAATTTGATTTGTTTTATTGGGGACAGTAGGTTGGGCTGTTTTCACCAGGCCTTCTAAATCAGTTAAACTTTGGAAAATGGACTTATTTTCTTCTGAGTGGTCCAGAATTTCCAATTAACATTTCAGTGACTTAAGAGCGTCTGTAATAATCCATCTCCTAGAGCTGCCTTAATTGTTTGTAAAAAAATAAGTTTGTGCCATAAAAAATGTGTTTTGGGGCTGGAAGAAGACAAGCCTGGCAGTTCAGAATGCTGAACAGATGGTGGTGCAGAGTCCTGGACTGCAAATTCAGCTGTGCTTCGGGGTGCCTGCAGATTAGGCCACCCCTTTGGAATGCTACAGAGCCAATGAGGATCCGTTCAGGACCCTTTTATTATAGCTGGTGTTGCATCCTATGTTGAACCACAAAAATAGCAGTTGTTATTTTCATTTTTGTATAAAAATAGTGCCACATAAACTGCTGGATCTGCTTTCTAGCTGTGAATATAGGTAATCAGATGCTACCTAGCAGCTGTGCGTCTGTGGGAAGTTACTGTAAATATCTCAATTAAGTATTTTCATTCTTTGGATAAGTGGTGTTTGTTGAATAATGCTGAAATGTATTAAAGCTTCTTAAACTGGAAGCAAACTCCTGTATTTCATTAATTATGTGCGAAAGTATTCTGTTAATGCAACACTGCAGTTTATGCTAAATAGAATAGTTTCTTTGGACTTTAATTACTGTGAGTGTTCAATACTTAGAGATCTTAAAATCCACCAGTGTATAATAAAAATGAAAATCTATAGCTGTGCTTCTCACACACAACTGAGGCTTAGATGTTCTCCCACCAATGGTCACTTCAAATTGCATCTTCCTCAACAGCTGGGCAAGGGCAGAGAGGAAGAAGTTTGTGGACATAATAGTACATTCTATACATTAATACAATTAGGTTATTTAATAAAACCCATAAGCAAGGATGGAACAAATCTGAGTCAAAAATCTTTCAGGATAATATTATCCTTACACCCTGCTCATATAATTAAAAAAGCATCCAGATCAATTGTTTCTGCAGATCAGAACTACAGTATTTGAAAGAGGATTTTAAGCTATTTTGTAGCTTAAAGCTAGCACCATATCCTCTGTACCCACAAAATCTGAGAATCGGGTCAAAATCACTAATACAATAGACTAGTCTTGCCTTAACTGTAAGTCACACCCAAGGAACAATTCCTTAACAAAAAAATGTTGATACATTCTCTGCTACCTCTAGCTAAGGAGTGACTTTTATGATATATACACCCATAGAAAGTGTGTAATACTAATTTTAAAAACTAATAGGTCAGAAACTCAAAGCTGGAGCTCTGTAAGCAACCGTAACACCATCCTCTCTTCGAACAGTTGTGTATAATACTTTGTATTTAAGGAACATGACTTTCCCAGACAGGTATTTCCTGGCAATTGCTGGCTGGCTGAAGGAGTTGATGCTCTTGGCATTGCCTGAGGTACTTAACCTAGCTGGTCATTAAATGACAGGGATTGTCTGATCTGGAAGTAGTTATTGCCGTTATAAAGAGAAATAAAAGTATGATTCTCATTGAAAATGAGAACATGGAATATTACATCACCATAGGTGTGGATTTTTGTTCATAGTTTTGGATTTTTGCTAGTAATTAAAGCAGTAGTAGAAGCCAGAGTGTCTTTTCTGGAGTGTATTAAATGTGTAATTCTATTTAGGTTAGGTTTTATACCCTCAGGTATAACAGTACTATACAGAAAAGCAGCTACACAAGATGGCCTCTCCCTACTCAATTAATCTGTTTGCTGTAAATATGGAATCACCGTAGTCTCACTCTTCTCAGTTTAGGCATGTGTTTGTTTTGTTTCCTCCTTTGAACACTAACCAAGCAGAACTGCTAAGGGAAACTTAACTGCACAGAAACTGAGTTGCCAGCGGTGCTGACACCAACAGAGTTGTCCTTCTTCCAGGGGAGGAACCTCTACATCTAGAGCATGTGAACAGGGGAAGCAAGAGTTCTGAACTGCTGATGGCAATGGATTTGTAGCTGGGGAAAATATTAAAGCCATTAAGCAAGACAGGAACTAGTGTGGTCAAGTAGAGTTAAGACTAACCACTTTTTGGTAAATCTCTAGCATGCATTAAAAGAAAGCTCTGAGCTCTGATCACTACTGTGTTCTAGAACAATAAGAAGGTAGGTCTGATCTTTGTACTCTGAATTCCATCTGAACCAAAACCTGTGGACTAGGAGGGAGTCTTTCAATTTGCTTCCCTTGACTTTGTGGGCAATATTGCAGAAAAATAAAATACAAGTGTGGTGAAAGCAGTAGTTTTGTGTTAGTGTTTTGTAGCTGAGTTGTTCTGTAATATGATGTGGGTGCTGTGCCCCTTCTCTTTATACAGGCAGTAGCAGAAGTCTTGCAAATGGATGTTGAAACAGAAGAGAGTGGATAGAAAGGGAGAGATTTGGAGAAATAATTTGATTTCCTGTAGGTTCTGCAGCAATGCTGAAACATAGCTGAGGGTTCTGCTTAAGTCCTCTCATTCTCAGTTTCATGAGATATTCCTTAATCATATTCATGTCCTTTTCCCCCCATTTCTTACAGTTTTGAGACCTTACATCTTTGCTGGGGAAAAAAGGTTTTCTATAATGAATTAGCTTACTCATTAAAATAGGAAGGTTAATAGAGAGCTGCGATAAACTGGAAAATCAAATAAATAGAAGAAGACCTTAAAAAAATACAGATGTGCCTTTTGCAGATCTGTGTACATGCGGAGTGCAGTCATGAGGTAAAGTATCATATATATGCACATTTTTCATCCTGAGGCTGTTTGAAGAACAATAGCATGTATTCATCTCTTGAGGTTCATGTGCACAGATTTCCTTTGTCTGAACGTATAACCTGATGGCTTAGGTTGCAGCTGCTTATCATCTAGATTACACTGCGGATTTAGATGTGTAATCAGATTTAGAGCTCTACTCAGTTACTTGAGAATATAGTTAAGAAGAAATGTCATTAGATGTGTGCAATCTGCATATGTACTGAGGTTTTTTTCTTCAGACTTAAGACAGTTGATGAAACTCAGTGACCTCTTGAAGAAGCTTATGTTTTGGTGTGGTATTAGTACAAGAAAAAAATGCTTTCAAATGTAACATCACACTGTTCATTTGAAATTCACAGAAAACCTCAGTCTGCACATAAATTATGGATTGAGCCAGGTCTATGATTATCTGTTTTAACATAAATCTGTTTCCCAGAGTTACATCCCAGAGTACCAGAATGCTAAGTAATACAAATCTTGAAAACACTTATCTATCAATCCTCTAAATAGATTGGAGCGTATTAAAAAGAAAACTCAAAAGCATCCCCATCTGTGTAAAGAAAATAATCTGTGGACTTCCTAGCTCTCAAGACCTTTGGGGAAGCAGGAGGAGAAATACTGTGCACCACTATGCCAGGCTAAACATCCCAGCCTGAACACTCTCTTCTGGGACCACAGGACAGTATTTTAAAAGTGGCAGTCAGTGCTCGTGAGGGGAAAGCAGTTTTTACTAGGGGTTAGAGAAAAAGTGCAAAATGGTTCCAAGAGCTCAGCAAAAAGAGGACGGCAGATGAAAAGGCTCCACATTTAAGTGGCTTATGTTTTTCATGGGACCTGACTTACACTGAGTGCTGGATGCTGGCAGTTCTTCATATTCTGTCATAATTAGTCTATCATTTACTCATTTTGCTCTTGTTCTCAGCTACTCATTAAGTTACTGGCCATAGCTTATTTGCATTCAGTGCTTCATATTCTGTTTCTGTACCATTTTCTCCTGCAGGAAATCTTCCTTTCTGGTTCTTCATTGGCCTTGTGCACTGAGGAGGACCTAGACCTGCAGGTCATACCTTTATCTTAAGCAGAAAGTGGGTCACTGGCTTTTCATAAAACTGGGGATGATGCTTCCCTAGATTTTATCTTCACCTTCTGCTCCTGCATTTTTAAAAACATCAGACACATCCCGGCTCCCTGGGAGACACTTCCGTATTATTTCCCTCAAGCAGGCCTCACTTGCATTTTCATCCTCCAGGTGGGAGAACACAATGAGACTTTCCCCAGAAGCCTGTCAATGCAGATCATTTAATTAGGCCAGATGGGATCACTGTAGCAGAAGTGCAAAGCTCTTTTTTCCCTTTGGAAGTGCTAATGCTGCCTTCCCAGCATTCAGTCTTGGTGGCTGGGGAGATAAAGATATAATGCATCCTTCTGACTCTGGTGCATGCACTGTGGCTTACTCTTATAGGTCTAAAATATCCAACCTTACCTTCCTGCCGTCCTGCACTCCAGTGTTTTCCCATGTTTGTATGTGGCATAAGAGCAGTGCCCCCATTCAGCTGGACTTGTAGAACTCAAAATGTTTTCCCAGGCAAAGGCAGCTGATAGTGTAGTTGAGTATATCTTGATAGCTGAAGACTGAACATGACAAAGGTTTTTCTATATATCCTAAACAGGTATTACAGATGAAATGTATTCAGAGTTAAGGCTATATTCAAAAGATAGCCAAAGAACTCAGAAAAAATATGTAGCTAAAGCACTCATACAACTTAGTGTGCACTGTCATGATGTTGTGCAAGAACTAGGATTATGATGGAGTTTGAGTATTTTTAGCTAGATGGCTTGAGACTGGTTCTTAAAGATACTGGGGTTATGCTTGTCCATTTATTTGTCCTGTTTGTGTTATTGTAAAATGTTAAATATAGTTAATATTGTCCGGCTGCGTGTTTCTTACCTTGCAGCTTAACTGAGACCAAAAAAATCTCAAGACATCTTAAGTTTAACTGTACAGCCTTTAACAAACTTGAACTAAGGCTAACAGAAAAATCCTTCCCTATTCAAAGATAACTTGATGTTCAGAAAAGAAACTCATATTTGGTTATATAAGATAAAATTTTAAGCAAAAGTATATCCAAGCTGAAGTCCTGGAATCACGACTGCTTGTCTGCAGTAGGTACACTGGAGAAAGGGCAATGTGTTCTTCCTGCTCATAGGAACCCCACTCGTAGGCTTAGATTTAGTCTTAGGAGTAACCTGTTAGTGAGAATAAGGTTTATTGCACCTTTTTTTTTTGTATTTAATATTCTTGATTAATTTATTGGAATAATGTCAGTTACGGTGATGGGCTATTTGTAGCTATTGATTCTCTGCAGACCTGGACTGAGGCAATCAGCAAAATTAACAGGGGCAACTAAAGTACCATTATTATTGACCTGAGCTGGATTCGCAGCAGTGACCTGGTGCTGAAAGACCCCTTTATCCAGTCCCTAGAGCCTCTCATTCTTCTGCAGCACAAGCTCAAGTATCATACAGAAAAATTAGCTAGTAGAATTTCCATGCAAAAATTCCTGTGATCCGCTAAAGCATAATTATGATTCCCTTATCCTGATTTTAGTCTTTTTCTATTATTTCTTCTTTTCAGACTTAGTGACAGTTAATGAAAAGCAAAACTTATTTTCTGACAAGGAAGCTAAACAGAAGGATGGTTCAGTGATTAGTATAACCTGTCACTTAAGGGAGAGGACTTAATTTTTCTACTCTGTCGTTTTCAGCGTAACCATGGATGAACGGTAATTTAGAGACTGCAAAACCAGTCAGGATTAGCAGTACACTGGTACCCATAGCCCTGAGGTAAGCGTATAGGCTCTATTGCAGTACCTGGTAAGCTAGGTGCCCAAAATGCTGTGAGGTGGGAATACAGCCAAGAAACCCCATGAGCAGTGCTGGGAGGGAGGCAGTGCTATTATTGTTAGTTACTCAGTAACTTAGTGCCGTTAAAGCCTGACTTCGGAGCCTGCTTGAAGGCCATTGAGCTTCAGTAATGGAAATGGGGTCAGCTAGGAAGCTGAGGTGTCTCCAGAGTCAGCCAGCAACTGAGCGGAGGTGCTGAGAGCGTACAGCTGGACTCAGGTAGCTATAAAGTTACACAAGTAGGATACTAGTATTTAGGTTTTTGTAAACAAACAAACAAAAAAGTAAAGGCACAAAACCAAAATGGATTACAGGGTAAGATTCAGGTATGCAGGAGTATCTCCGACATCTGTAAGAATAAGAGAACAGTAAGATCAGAGTTATTTCTGAAGGGCGGACAAGCAGGGAGCCAAGGATGGCCCCTGCCCTGGGCAGGCTCAGACCCTCTGCAGGGCATGGTCCCCACAGTGCTGGAGCCAGGCAAGGGGGGCACGGCAGTCAGGGCCACTTGTTCCTGTTAGTGACATTAAGTGGTAAGGCAAGAAGCCAGGTCTGATGTCACATTCAAACACTATAAGAACAGGAAGAAACCCAACAACATGCAATATGGCTTGAGCTAAGACTGAAGGTCCAGGCTGGATCTTAGATGGCTCCTGGGCTCACAGCTGGAGGGCAATGAAAGGCTGCTGAAGACCTTGACAATGTGGGAGGTGTGGGCAATCCACCCACACCTTTTGGGGGTGGCAGCTGGAGGACAGATGAGTTAGCCTAGAACATCTAAATGGCATTACATGCCTGCATTTTGGCCACTGAAAGTCACCTGCAGTGACTAACGAGCATTACAGTACTTCCTTACTCTGTATTAGTATTCTGAGAATAAGTAAATTAGACTGAGGAAGTTAGCAATTATGGCATGGGAAGCTGCAGGAGCATCTTAATTTGGAGCTGCATATGATGGGGTTTCCAGAAAGAAAATTGACAGTTAAAAAATTCATCTGTGCTTGATTGGAAGGAACTCTTAAATTGTTCCTAGTTTTCACAAACCAAAAATAAACTATTTTTATATTTACAGGGTTGTTTTTTCCTAATTTCAGTTAGGGAAAAAAATTATATTAATACTTTTTATGAAGAGTTTCCAATTAACTGTACTGTTGAATATGGGACACTTAAGAAAGTGACCCAAGAAATGTATCGGATCCTTTTCTTCAAAGAGTTATTTTTCCGACAAGAAGTGCAATAAACAGAAGCATGCTTCACCGGCTGTGCTTTAATAGAGGTTTTGGTGCAGACTGTATGACAAACCCTTAAAATATAGATGCAGTTACTGTTTTTTCTTCCTCTTTTTGTGAATTTAAAAATGCCTTTCTGGTGTCTTAGTAACCTAGCTGTGGTGTTTTTTCCTCTTTAGTAGGTTTGCTGTTTTGGGCTAAAGCATCAAACTGAGTCCTGAGTTTGCTCAGAGGTGAGGAGTTTAATTTAGTCAGTTCTTTACACCTTGCATGAACACACTGTGTGCAAAGATTAGCTCTTGAGATTTATCTGTGTCATCATTAAGGTAGAGAGAATGCTTTAAGAAAAGCTGATAGACTGAGTGTTGAGATTCTTGATGCATTTTGTGAGAACAAAATCTGCTGCATCTTTGCTTTTGTCAGCACTGACTGTGAGTTTTGCTTCTTTCTCTGCTTATAAAATCTTGGGGGGAAAGCTACAATTCCTCATTATTTTTAACTACCTAATTTTCGCTGCTATTAGTAATTCTTTTAATTGGATTTAGAGATGGTAGCTGGTATTGAATTCAGGTGTTGGAGGTGTGATAGGTCAGAAGTCATGTAGCAGGAGCTCTCTTTGGTGTGAGGGGAATAGCTAGAGGGGGCTTTGGAGTGGAGGCTTAAAACCTATCCTGGAGAGTGGAGAAAGAATGAGGATCACAGCCTTTTAAGGTATCTTCTGAACCTTTTCATTTGTTGATTGCTGAGGTCTGTTCTGGGTACCTTTTGTACAGAGCAAGTAAGGCTATATGCATGTCTAGGTTGAAACACAGTTGGGGCACTCTCACCAGGCGTGTAGAGCTGCCGACTGGCCAGCCTGCCTGATGCAGACACTTCTGCACTGCGGTGTGGGGCGTGAGCTAGCGTTTGGTCTGACAATGGGGAAGGTTTTACACTTTTTTTTTTTTGATCAGCAAAGGGTTATTTCCTAAAGTAGTTCAGAGTTAGAATTCTGGTACAATTCAGTTGCACCAGTTAAGGCTATCCATAACATTAGGGATAAAGTGGAGTGTTTCCATTGCTCAATTTCAAAGTGGAATGACAAGAGAATGTGACATATAATGATGACAGAATGAGGAGTATGCATCATTCGTTATCAGGATCTGTGTTGTCGCAGTTCCTGATTGTTTCTTTTTTCAAAGGGAATATTAATGTGTGATATTCTGATTTTTAATGATGGCTAATATAGAGCTAGGGTCTGGTGTAAAGCTGTTATTTAAACTGTTTTATTATGAAAATATAACTAAAGTACTTGATGTGCACTGAATCATTAGAATTTGTGTCTAACTCTTTCTAATCTGATTAGTTATTTTATATGAGAGTAGAGTTAGATGATTGCAGTAGATATGCCAGGAGATAGATTTGATGTCTTTATTTAAGAGAGAATCAGTTAATCCAGTTTCCCAGAACATATGCTAGTTCTGTTGTTTGTAAGTCCTTTTCAAGATGACTTGAGTTTCCCTCTGCTTTCTCTGAATGCTTTCTCCTACTAGAATCTGAGAATTATGTAATCATTATGATTTTTAATTTTTTTTTAATTAAAAAAAAAGCACTGAAAATAGCTACACACACACTGAATTATTGGAAAATTCACAGATATAACTATTTTGAAATAGTTTATTCTGAGGACTGGTACGGCTTTGGACTTCTTTAATGCAAATAATGAAATTCGTTTAAAATAAGTTTAACTGCAACATGTTTTAAAAGACTGTCAAATATCACATCTAAAAAATTCAGATTTTATTTTTGTTTCCAGAACACCCAACCTGAAAAGTATGCAGTGACAAAGTACCATACACATAGAGCTTGTAGTATCTCCTGCTAGGGAAGTAACTCGCTGCCTTCCTGCACCTGTTTTTTTCCAGGACTTCCAGAATACTTTACAGAATTACTGAGTGAATCCTCGCCAGACAGTTTGATGTGGGGAAACCACATCTTTATTTTACAGATTGGCCAAGATTTGTTTATACTTAAAACTGAATTTGGGTGAAGTTAAGGAGGTCACTTGGAACTGTGGTGAGATAAGCCCATGGACAGCAAAATGCAGACAGACTTTTGCAAATTTTGTAGTTGGCCATGAAGAACCACAACTAACTTCCCTCATCTCATGTTGCAGCCTGTAAAGCATATATCCTACAGTCTTACACAGATCTAATGTATCTAATCTAATTCATAGCTCTGTTTAATTAATCTGAAGTACCTTATGAAGCTGTATCCTGTTGTGCCACAACACAATGACACCAGTATGTGATCTTATTTGATACATCTGTGTAACTCCAGCTGTTGGTAACAGCAGTTATCCAGGTGCATCAAATGCATTTTCATAGAATCATAGAATGGTTTGGGTTGGAAAGGTCCTTAAAGATCATCAAGTTCCAACCCCCCTGCCATGGGCAGGGACACTCTCCACTAGCCCAGGTTGCTCAAAGCCCCATCCAGCCTGGCTAGCAGTTTATTCGTAATTTCCCCTCTGTCTGCTCATTTCAGAACCCATGTACTGTTATCCTGCTGATTTTCTAGAGTAGGACAAAACCCAGGCTTGAAAGTTAGAATATTATTTATACCTTTATTTCTTCTAAATATTCTTCCTTATATTCATTTTAAGAACATACCAAAACCTCATACTCTTTTCTTCTGTTTGAATGACATTGTCCAGTTAATTAGTGTAACTTTGTCATGTTGTCTAAGACCTCTTTGCCCTTCATAAAGATGTCCATTTGGAAAATGCCCTTGAGTTCAAAAGTGTATGAAATAGAGTGAAGACAAACTTTCTGATCACAAGTGGACAGGATGGTTCAGACTTTCTTCTGCAGGAGTGGATGACTGGTGGGTGGGGACTGTTATGGGTTATTTGTATTGCAGTGAAATCTGGAGGTCTCAGGAGATGCTGTATTCAGAGCCAGCTCTTCTGCTGGATGCGTTAGAAAGGGGAACAGAGGGGTGAAGTTCCTCCAGTTCACACAATAAGTGAATAGCCAAGTTGGCATTTTGGATGCGTGGCTTGTTAGCAAGTGTCTGTATTGACTGGGGAAAATACAAATGAAAATGTAAGAACTGAGATCTGTTCTGTTCTGGTGGAAGCTGCTCAGGAATTTGGAGGAAAACAACTAATGCGGAAGAAATAGAGGCAAGGGAGATGAGAAAGAGGAACTTGAAAGTGATAATTTAGAACATTTTAAATTACTCGTAAATACTGTTCTAAGTAGGAGAATCAGCAAAGTTCTTGGATGTTTTGCCCATAGCTTGACAAATACTAGAGACACTTCATTTGTAAAACAAAAATCCATGTTCAGTTAAGACCCAGCTTAAATATCAAGCTGGATATTTGTATTCTAGTTTCCTGTTCAATCCTATTTCTAATGCATTTTGCTGATAAAACACAGAAGTGCTAACAGTTGATGTGGTTATACACCAAGTCATATTTTAATTCCTACCTAAAATAATATTTTTTGGGTTTTTTTGTTGTTTCTTTTTTTCCCTTCAGCTTTAATTCAAGAGTCTTGATACTAAAACACTCTGGTCTGCTGAAACATTTGATTAATTTTGTGTGGTTGCAGTTCTGTAATGAAACCCTGAAAGCAGCCTAGAAGCTTTACACAGCTTGACTGAGCATAGCTGTGAATTACTGCTGCGGTAACACTCCCAGGAAATAAGTACAGCATCCCGCCTCAGCGGAAGGTCTCTGTCTGATTGCTTTTCCAGTCACAGCTTCTTACTCCTTATGCTACAGAGGCTGGGATTCCTGGTGAGGGTGCTGGGCTCAGTCTAGGAGAAGGGCAAATATTTACAGTGTCCGGACGGCTTTCAGTTCAGCTATAAAAATGGGTGACCATGGCACAGGGCTTTGAGAGAAGATTTAAGTGAAGAAGAAAATACCAATGAATCTGACTAACACGAATGGGAGTAAATGTCAGAATTTGCAGGCAAATAAACAGCTTTTTAGAGAACATCATAGTAAATTATGGGCAGATTTGGCTTGAAAAAACCCAAGACACTATCTAGTGTATACCCTTCCGCAAAGCAACGTAACTTCTACCAAGTTTTTCCTGATAAACATTCCTGTAATATCACAGAATCACAGAATGTTAGAGATTGGAAGGGACCTCGAAAGATCATCTAGTCCAATCCCCCTGCCGGAGCAGGACA
>NW_010146602.1:27785-74810 GCF_000699245.1 Pterocles gutturalis
CCTGCTGAATGCTAAGCCCGTTATTCCTTCTTCTGCCCTCAGAGGATAAACAATTTATTAACTCCTTCTCTTCCACTTTGTATCTTGTACGTAGTCATTTAGAATCAGAATCATAGAAGAGTGCACCTTCGGAGAACATACAATCCAAATTCTTTCAGTCTTTTTCTTGGATGTTTCAATAGCCCTGTGACTATGTGACATCTTGCTGCATCTCTGGTACTTCTTGTCATTCTATAGACTTTCTGTGGTTGATTTGAGTCTTTCTTCAAATGCAGTGCTCAGATAATATATTCCAACTGAGACACTATCAGGCTGGACAGAGGAATTGCTTCATGTATCTTACCTATGACATTTACCTTGTTTCCTAATAGGATGTTTGGTTTTGAGCAGCTATATGGTAATTTGTGATCTATCATAACTGTTTTCCTTATCTGGAAAATTGGTGCTTATTGCGTTATTCCCCCATCTTGTTGGTTTCTTTTTTGTTGAGTTTTTCTGTTATCATATTCCATGTTTCTATTTGATTAACAGCATTTGGATTTTCTTCCTAAATTTTGTTTTGCTTTGTTATCTACAGAAAAACATAAGCAGAGTGCTAAAAATATATATGCATGCATTTGCATGTGCTGGTTCATTTAAAATACTGCCTTGTATCTGGTGATACTTAGTACAAATGGGAATGTTAAGAAAAATATGTAGGAGCAGAGGGAAAAAGCAGTTTGGGAAACTCTGAGAGGAAGAGTGAGCCAGTAGAGTCCTTGAGTTCCATGTATGACAATATTCTCCCATAGGCAGGAGGCTGGAGAAAGTGCAGATGCTCCACCGTCTCTCCTCACCTGGGTAACTGTTAAAGAAACTTGGGGAGCTAACTCAAAGTTCACCTGCTCTTTGGTAGGTGTCAAGAGGCACAGAAAAGCGAGAGTAATAAGAAATAGCAGGTTACTTGCTCTTGGTATACGGAAGTGATATACAATTTCCATAAAAGATATCCATCTTTATTACTGAGCTATTGGTCTGAAACTTCCTTGCTGTGTAAATCATTCTGAGGTATTATGAGAAGAGTGAGAGCTTTATCTTTTTTTCCCGAAGCATGTTGTGCTGCTTTTCATTTACTAAGTTCAAGAGCCAAGAATAATGGTAGGTGACTATTTTTGAAGGGCTATGTGCAGAGATAATTCTCCTCAGCATGATACTAGTGGTGCACATTGGGAGGGAACTCCTGCTTTGCTTAGATGTTATGCCTGGCATTTGCCTATTCTTGTTCCAAAATAGGAAAGCCAAATAAAGTTGGATTCCAAAATGCTTCAACTCCCCTGAGCAAAGCAGTATTTACAAGGACAAAAATAGATTTAACATCCTATCACCAGCCCTTTAATGCATATTTTAAGTATTAGGAACTCTTCTGGGGGCGAGGAGCAGGGAGGGTTGTAGTTGTGGATAAATAAGGTGCCTGAGCTGTAAATAACAGAAGAGATCGGAGGTGGAAAATCACGCTTTTTGCATTGCCTATTACTAGACCTTTAAAATTCCTTCAAAGTATGATTATAAAAACCAGTCATCTTCATTCTCTTTTTCATTTAGAGAATTTTAACACGGAATGCTTAATTGAGATAGGGGTGCCAGTGGTACAAGGATGTCTTTTATATACTGCCACTTCTAGATGACCTTGAAATTTATTGACATAGAATTACCGGTCCCTGGCTTTTTTCCTCTTTTGCATTTTTGCAACACTGTGAAATTTTTCCTGCTCTAGACAGACCCACCTGGCATCTCATCCATGACCACAAATCAATTAAACGGTCTTGCCAGGGTTGCAGCATTTTACAGACAGAAATCCAACAGTTGTCATTTACAGCAGGCTGTTGAGAAATCTTTTAAAAATGTGATACACCTCCCTTTTGGGAGTCAGGCCAGCCTGTCTGACAAACTGAGAGCTGAAAAATCATCATTATTGAGGAAAGGGACCTGGGTGAATAGTGTGGATGTGTTTATGGGTGAGACAGTGGTGGAAAAATTTCAACTGAACAGCTCTACAGATCACCAAAAAAGGATTTCTGAAAATAATTTAGATTTTTAAAAGTTCTTCACTTGTGTTTGAAATTAATTTGAAACTTGAAAATGTTTCATATTATTTGGTGGGAGGGGAAAAAAAAAGCTCAAGAACAATGGAGACAATGCTGTCATTCTGTTTTTAAGCACAGAACACTTGCAATCTGGGGGGCTAATGTCTGTCTGACTGAGAGCAAGGGCCAAAACCTCCGAGTTTGGCATCATGGTGAGTTTTTTCACCCAGAACTATGGACTTCCTTTTCTTTATGACCCTTTCCATTTTGTATAAATGTAAGTTTGAGTTGGTCATTCAGGGACCACAACGCAGCTTCTTATGCTGTGGGTTTGAATTTAATCTTGAACTTTTTCTTATAAAAAGCTTTTTCTTATAAAATTTTCATGAAAATTGAGGGGGAAAGTATCTGTTTGAACCAAGTAATATTTTTTTCTATTGAAAATCCACTTTTTTTTGTATAATCCCTCACCATTTTTATTCATCTACTACAGAAATGGAACTGATACCCTTTGTTCTTATCAAAAAACTCCATCCTGTAATCCAAAGCACGTATACAAAGATTTCCCAGAACCTAGCAAAGAACAGCAAAACTCCTCAAAAGAGAGATGCCAGAAGTTCTTGAAAACACATCAGATATCTGTGATAGTCTATATCAAGGGAATCTGTGTAAAATCATTTTAATGATAACTGTAGTATTTTCAGAAATTAAGCTTTATAAAAATCAAAAGCAATGGGGTAACGTTAATTTGCTTGGATTTGAAAGGAACCGAGTAGAACAAATGTGAGAAGTGTTATTGACTTTGTTTGCTTCTTCTAATTAGTATAAGCCCCAAATTTCCAATAATATATTATCTGGGCTCCTTCTTTCATTGCAGCAGTTGATGATGTGCTGTTTTCATAGCTATTGCTAATGCATATGGCATGTTTTGACATATAGTCTGCCTTCATCACTCAGTGAGATGTTGTTTAAGAGGGAATTACCAAAGGTTAGGAACTAACATAGGCTCCTGGCCAGCAGTTGCTAGTAGAGGAGGGAATAGAAACTTCTCAAGTGACAAATACTAAAATGGGTGAAACAAATGCTTTCAGAGAAGGGTTGGATGGGAATATTCTTGTGTGGAAGAATCAAGTGACAGGAATATACATATATACTTGTTTGGAGAAGAGTGCTGGGAAGAGAGTCTTGGAGGATTTTGACAATTAAAACAGAGATCGTGACTGGAAGCAGTAACCGTATCCCCGAGCTGCTCGTTCCCTGGAAGGGAATTTGCAAAGACTGGCAGCAGAGCAGCCTGAGCGGAGGGTTTGCATCTTTTCACTCACTCTGCCTCTCAGATCTCTGTGCCCCTCAGGGACTGATGCAGGGCTTGTTCACTTGGTTTATCCTTCCTCAAAGTTTCTTCCTCCCCTGACAGTTTCTAACAAGTTTCTGGTGGCACCCAGCAGTGATTGTTGTTTTGATATGGTGATAGTTCATGCTGCACGCTAGGTCGCTCTGAATAATTTCTGCCTGTTAACTTCTGTGTACTCCCACTGTAATAAGCGCTTCTTAATGGAGTTGTTAAATAAACCTGTAAAATTCCTTGTATAACATTTTAGGACTGCTTCCTCTGGACCTTCAGAAAGCTAAAAGCTCTAGTTATGGGTTACAGTATGGGGAAAAGCAGCTGTGTGAAGTCTAGAAAGCCTTGCTTTAGCATATGGAAATAATTAAAACAAAAGTAATATTTAAAGCATCTTTTTTCTTAAGCAGAGATTATGTACTGAGATCACTCTAATATTGCAGAGGGCAACTGCCACAATGAAGCCAAAGTCTGTCCTTCCTTTCTTCCCAAGGATAAGGAAAGAATTGTCTTCAATTAGATAAATGTTGCAGAGTTGTCTGTTTTAAATAACATTTTTTGTCACTTAGATTATGTTTTCCTTAGGCCTTTGCTAATTTTTCTGTAGTTAGCCTGTGTAGCTGTGCACATACGTGACTTCTGACCAAACCAAGTCTTCTCAAAAAATACTGCTTCATTGTTGGTTAAAACATGCAATATTGGGGCTTTTATGGACCACAAAGCTGACTCCTGGCCTTTATTTAAAAAACAAAGAAAAAAAAAAACCAACCCAAAAACCCTCACAAACACAAACAAGAAAAAAAAAAAAAAGGAGGAAGGGGTGGGAGGAAGGGTTCATTTCAGAACCATTGGGAGTTTTGACATTTGAAACTTTTTCCTACCTCTTTTTTTAAATTAAGCTCAAAATATTCAGCAGTTTTGAGACAAATACAGAAGCAGTTGGAGATATCCAAGCCTGCATACAAGTCTGCTTATAAACTCACTTTACAAAAAGCTCTTCTGCACTTTCCTTTGGAGCCGTGTGGGTTGTGCAGCCTCCCCAGGGACTCGCTGTAGGCTCAGTGTGCTCAGGGCTGGCTGGCGGGGGGGCTTCCCGCTGTGCTGGGGGTCAGGCAGGAGAGTGGGCCTTCTGGCTAAGGGTGATGAGGTGAGAAATGTAGCTATGTGGCCTCCTTTTGCTGGAGTAACTAATAATTATGCATTAATATGCACAGGGATGGTCCTGGCTTCCTCTTACAGATTTTTTTTTTTATCTGATTTTGTTTTTTTTTTTTTTATGCTACGATTAATGGCTCTAATCCAGTTCCCAGTGAGATGGACTATTAGGTTGGGTTCTGACATCTGAAAATAAGACAAAGCCCCTGTAATATTTATGGCAGTGCAGAATAATGAAAGCATAACAGACTACCAGGCTGCAAATCAGGGAGATTGGGCAATACTTGGATCTGGAAGTCTGGCCTTTTTATGTGACACTGGGAGAAATATGGATTGCCTTTGGCTACTTGAGTGTAGGCTTCTAGTTGCAACTTTACTGATTTGTCATGGTTCCCCCTTGCTGTTTGAAAACAAATTTGGAAGCCTACCTTATTCCTGAAAACCAAAACCAAATTTCTTATGAGATATAAGGATCAGATTTTAAACATATGTAATACAGAGAACCAGTTTTCCAAAGCCTAGAAAGCCCTATTTGTAGACAAATCCTTTGTTCTTTCAAAGAGCCTGGCCTCGGGTCTGGCTGCAAAATGCGTATGGAAAATCCTAGCAATGACTTAAAGCATGTTTTGCTCCCAATTGCTGTGCAAAAGGCACCCATACGTAACCACAGTGCATCTGAGGAGTAGCCACAAAGTTTGTATGGGTACAGTTAAATACACAAGGATATTCTTCAGCTCATGAGCAGAAATCTGTCTATGCCCAGACCATCTCGCTGGAGAGTCTTTCCTTATAATCGTGAAATACAGGAGAAAGCCCAGCCATTTAAACCCCAAATATTTGGCACCTCCAGTCTCAGTGCTGCTCCTCCACAGCCACGCTGGCTTTTAACTTCCTCTTTTTATTAAACTATTAAACCGGGGATTTATATTACTCCCAATTTAGCACTTCTAATAAAAAGTTACAGTTAAAAACCTCTGTGGGCACTGAAACTTGCAGCTGTGATTGCTCTTGATGGAAATAAAGACAAACTGAGCTTTCAAAGCTTGCCTCTGTCAGGCGGTGGCTCCAAACCAGAGGGAGCTGGGTGGGAGAGCCGCTGGGAAGGAATTACAGCAGCAGGAGGGGGGTGAGGAGAAAGGAGAGAAGGTGGCGGCAGAAAAGTATTAATTGTGTGTTTGTGGTGCAGCTGTAGTTACAGTATGAAAATACCTCAAAGTCTGGAAATAATCAAAAGCTACCCACTGCTTTAATACAGTACTTATTTAAACATAACAACAGTATTCGGTAGTGGTGGCTTGAGCTTCCTTGGAGCCTTTGAGTAATTTTATAATTAGTGTAAAGTTCTGTGGTATGCAGTGATATTGACTAGCAGAACTGTAGCAGCAGTGTGAGGTAGCATGTTGCTACAAGTCCTGGAAAGTGGGTATTTGAGACTGTTACTAGCTGTAAAGGGCAACTTGAACTTTTGCACTGGGGAACCAAAGCCACAAGAAAAGAAATTTCGATACAAAGAAACTTTTTATATATCCAGCGTCCTAAACGGATGTAATTATATTTTTTGTTAAAAATATAAAAAATATATTTGTTATAAAAGTACTAAAAAGTGCAAGAATATATTTTTAATTGTTTCTGCCAGAAAGAAATTATTTCATTAGAAAAAACACTGAGATGGAAACTCTGATATAATGATCTAAAGTTTTTTGTCTTAAGTCAGACTCTTTCACCGTCCCTTTTTCTTTCTGTAGGTATAATATGTGGGAGGAAGATAGAACCATATTTTCAATTACTAAAGTTGAATTCAAAGCTACCTGCCTGGGCTGCAGGAGTCAGTCCTGGAATGAAAGGAATATTACAGGGATGAACTGTGTCTCCTGCAGAGCCTTGGAAATCTCCAGGAACACTGCTCTCTCCTGCTGGCTGCCTTTCCCTCTGCCTAGGAAATGAGGCTGCTTCCCTAGAGGGAGGTTATATGGCTTGTGATTTGCTTTGTGTTTTGTTCCAAAACAAAAAACGGATCTGCAGACCTCTGAAACAAAAAGCATAATAGCATAACACTGCTCACTCTTGTGTTATATATTTGATGACCAGAGCTATAACAACTGAGCAGTTGATCAGGTGTCTCATAGTTTACAAAGCACCGCTGAAGGCTTGAGGAGGAAATATTCTCTCACTGAAGACAGAACTGCCTTTGCTGCTGGAGCTATATTTCATACTTATGATCTGGTGGTGCACTCGGTTATGTCAGAGAACAGGTCAGCTCATCCAGGTCCATTTGCAGAAAAGCTCCTCTGATGGCACCTTTCAGCAATGTGGCTGACTTAAATTTAGCTCCACTGATTTTGCTGAAGTTTTCTTGAACATTAGAGTGCTGAAATTGGATTATACATGGGGGTGGGGAGGTGGTTTGTGAGTCTGAATAACCTCTGGTGCTGTCTGCCTTTCCCCAGTTCTCCCATCTCTTCCCCATATCATGTGAACACGAGGCAATGTTTTTTTTAACCAATTGAGAGTCTAGCTGAAGCCAAAGCCAGCGTGTGCAAACAGTACTCGGGCCACTTGGGGCGCCTCTTAGGACAGCAGATTTTAAGTGATGGCAAGTATCACCTTCCAGCAGTAACGGGCATCTGCGGCAGTTTAGGAGATGACTGTGCTCCCAGCTCCTGCTCTCCTGGAGACTACCGCTGCTGCACCTGGGGACAGGAGAAAGGGGAAGGCCACCACGCTGTCCCCATTCAGTCCTGTGCTTTGATGCACACCTGTTCTGTCAGTGGTGTGTGCTGAGGCATTTCTCTGACTCGGTCGATATTTGTGTTTCTCTCTGGGAATCTCCATCCATTGTATTAGCTGGTGTTCAGGAAAGAGGCACATGAGTTAAAAATAGATGTTTTGTGGCACTGCCGTTCCATCAGTGGGCCTGATCTACAACACAGACTGGCCAGTTTTTCAAAAGGGAGAAAAAGGTGTATTTCTGTGGCCAGTGTTTGGATATACAATGGTTCGGCTGTCTGACTTAGGAATGGTGACTCAAGTGTCCTTCTGGGGAGTGAGGAAAACAGGAACACAACAAATGAGAACAGTGTAGAAGTGAACAAACATTGTGATGGGACCCAGTGAAAAGTTAAAGAAAAATATTCTGATGTAGAGAACGGGAGAGAGGACTGTGCCTTTATGATTGCACTCATCAACCATCCTGACTGTTTATATTTCTCCAGGGCTAGAATCGGGGTGGGGGGGGAACACGACTGATTCTTATGAATATTTAATATATATATATTTTAAATGTTTAATCAACTCAGTGAATTAGGGAGACTTGCAATGAACAGATGAAGTATTAGATGCTGTGGAGTGAAGACAAGCATTTAAATTAAGAAACCAGCATGATAAGACTGCACAAGCTGAGTCCAAGAACCCTTGATCTAGAGATTTAATGTATGGAAGGGAAGACAAGCGGGAATATATAAAAAGATCCTATTAGTGCCCTGGGGTTATCTGAGGAAAAAGGACTTTTCAGTGTGAGAAATTAATTTGAAAATGTTTGCTTTTCATCTAGATATTTTATTATGAACCCTATGGCAAAATACAGAAAGACTAAGAGATAAAAATAAAGGTAGGAAAGGAAGAGACAATGTATTTTAGGGGCTCTTTTCCAGGACTTTTTCACGTTCCTGTACAGCATAGCTTTCTGCCTTTTGTAAAGGGAGATCAAAGCTGTAGGAGAAGCATAATCTAACGCAAGGCATCTGGGCCTTGGGATGAAAGGAATAAGTGTCTGAAAAAGGAAGACAAGTGTATAGTTATTCCTCCTGTCAGATGTAACATGAAATTGGAGAAACAAGAACACAACCTGCACCAATCTGCCTCTCTTACACCATCAGGAGTGGAGATCTGAAGCAGTGGGAGGACACACAGAGATTGTTAAACTCATAGGGGAATAAAAATGCTGCTGTTGTACAACTGAAAGAAAATTGCCACAGATTTTCAATATGTGTACTATTTAAGAATGAATGCGATCAAGTTTTTGATTGAAAACGAACTGAAGTGCAATCAGAGAATGATTCATGGAAGGCAAAAAGCTTTTCTTTTTTTTTTTCTGACTTAAAACATAGGTTTTGGTTATTAATGTAGATTTATAGGGCTGCCATATCAAAATGTTTCTAAGCTTATGTAATAGGCAGCAAGGTCTCTGAAAGGTCATTTTCAAAAAGCTGGGATTGATGTGTGTCATTTTTAAATAGTGCTGCTATATCATTAAAGCTGCAATTTTCAGGAAGTGTTAGTTTTTACTGTATAAACAGCATAGGCACTATCATAAGAGCTATCCAGGTCCCTGGACCATGCTGCCAGTCTCTAGCAGCAGGTAAATACTTCTTTTAGAAACTCAGAAATTCCCAGTGTTGAGAATAATTATGGATATGTGTATTCTGATTCCCAGCAGAGAATCAATGTTTTGCAGTAATATCACTTCAGCTTTTACACAAGATTAAAACCCCTTTTTACACAAGATGAAAAGGAAAGTTGTTCATGACCTGCCTTCTGACCCACAAGCTTAGCTGTGCCTGTAAAACCGTGATCTCTTGGTCTCATTGCCACTCTTCAGCACAGAGGTCCCTGCCAGCTTTGTGCACCTCAGCATTCTTTGTTGTTGGTTTGTTTTTCTTAAGAAAAGATGAATGGAAGGTCATCTTCCTCCCTTCAGCTCCATGTGTGCCTGTACATAGTGTACTGTGTGCTCTGTTGTTTACTTCTCTGGAGTGCTTCATGTTCTCTTCATCTTCCTTCCTTTCCTTCTCTCTCCTACCTTGCCTGGTATTATTTTCATCTGTGCTTGAAACCCTTCACTTTCTCAATCTGTCTTGTGTGGTAGAGTCTAGGACTCAATGATCAAGGTGGAGAGAAGCCTTCAGCCCCTGCAGTGGCCCAGGTGCATTTCATATCACTTCCTAATCTGTTATTGAAGCAGCTTAATATTTCTCTGCATGTATCAGGCACTGCATCACTGTGCAGCAGTGTCCTGATGGCCAGGGCCATAGCAGTGCCATTTCCACCAAGCTGCATTCTTTTAGAACCAACAGTGTTCAGGAATGCTGGCATTGCAGCTCAGTCTCCTGATGAATTCACTTTCCTTCTGTTGCTCACTTTTCTGTGTTCGTGTTCTACAAATGTTCTAGTAAATGATGGGATGCTTAATGAAATTTTATAGAATATTTCCAGAAAGTCATCTTCTCAGGTTATAAGTATCAAATCTTGTGCTCTTTATTTGTCCAGTAGATTTCTAAGAAATCTTAAAACAACATCCTACTTTGTTTTGAATTTAAAACAAATATAAGGAAAAGTCTGTTCCTGGGAAACATGCAAATGGAAAGTAACAGCATCTGATAAATAGGTTATATTGAAATATTTGCACAAACACTTCTCTGGAGGCTGGGTGCAATTCATTCATAGGCACACAGAACAAAGACATGACACTAGCTTGTGACTTGACTTTCAGATATTCCCTTGGAGGTTCCTACCAAAATATTTAACTTATTCAAGCAGAAGTAAAGGAGATTGTGGAGAGGTTGAAACAGCAATTTTACTTCTCCTGTTTTCTAGGCTGACATCTTTATTCCTTTCCCTCTGGTCTCTAGTCTCCCACTTGACCAATTAAGCACATCAGACTGAAAAGATGGAATGGCTGTATGAGTGCCTCAAGCCCAGCTGAGCTGTTTGTGCATCACTCTTCCATCCTGGCAGGAGAAGAACTAGAAAAATCCTGTCTCCAGCATGCACAGTGTCCTAGTTCTGCTGCCATGTGTAGGTAATGCTCCAGGCCTGACTGACATTAGAGCAGATTGCTGCCAGGCTCTGATTGCATGCTAGCCTGCAACTCTTTACCAGCTTTAATAGCACACATTAGCAGTAATTGTTATGTGCATTCCCAAATAACTCTTTAAAGGGAAAGTGCAGATATGTTCCAAGTCAACAATAAAAATACTTTTTCAGTCAAGGAAAAAATCCTAGTTAAGTACAATAATGAAAATGGTAAAGTTGCTTTGGGAACAATAGGTCTCATCATAGCCTGTATAGGGCTGAACAGGGTGTGCTAGAGTATCCCTGTACAATTTTTTAGTCTCTTCGCTTGTCATAACTAAGAAGTCTGGAAAGTACCATCCACCGTGTGCTGTTGTCCCCCACAGCAAGTGGCAGAGAGTGTGTGATTGTGTTTATGCATAGATGTATACTGGGAAAAGTTGGTTTGTTTTTTTTTTTAAGAGAAGGGGAAGGCATTTCCTAACAATGTAAATACTGATGATGGGGTATTATAAAAACACTACAGCTGGATTAAGCAGCTGAGTCCTTGCTTGGAGTAGAAGAATGCCTGGAAAATTAAGAAACAAAAGATCATTGTAAGAAAAAACAAATCTTTTCTTGTCCCCTATAAAGGTCACCTAATCCTAAGAGTGCAATACTCTTCTATCCACGGCAGACTGTAACTCATTTGTGTTATACAACTCCATCATTTTGATGACCATTTTAAAACTCAGAAGGAATTACTTAACTGCGTTCCTTTTTTGTTGCACACTTATCCTTCTTTACTATCTCTGCTCCAGTGTAACCTCTGAATAGCACCTTTTAGCTTGAGATGGTATTTTTCCTTTCTTGCTTTTGTATTTTTCGAGTTGTTTTGTTTTATGCACTTGCTTTGTTCTATGGGATCATGAAAGAGATAAGCTGTTGCTAAGAAGCTGTTTTGTAAACATCTTTGCCGTTTTGGCCTGAAAGACCTTGTGCTAAAGCATCAGTTAAAGATCTCCTGTATGGTTCCTGTAAGATACTCCTTCCCACAGACACTGGCACAAGCGGGTGTCGGAAGAAGCCGCGTGCTGAGACCTTCTCTGGTTGGAGGCTGTACTGTCCTGCAGAGAAGTGGCTGTAGCCCACAGTCCGTGGAATGCTGCTGGCTTCCCGTGCGCGTGGCTGCCTTGGGCCAGCCTGCCGGGGGGCTGGCACACTGTGTGCTCCACATCGCTACCCGGGGCATCCTGCTCAGATAGGTCTTGCCACGTTGTGGCATTCTTTATGGTGAAGTTTGCTGTTACTCAGATGACTTCCTTAGGCCTTGTGAAGGTGCCTTTTACAGAGATTTTGTAAACAAATTTCGAAAGAGGGATTTAGTGGGCAACACCATCAAAAGATTTGGTCTCTCAACTGGCAGTGTAAAGATATTCTCATTGAACAATGTTTTTTGGGGGCTTTGGGGGTTGTTTTTTATTTGTTATGTGTTTTTGTTTGTTTGGGGTTTTTTTTTTTTTTTAGAATAGCAATATGGCCTTTTCTTGTAAGTAGCTTTGCTGATAAATAGCTTTTATCAAACCCTTGCTAGTCTCACCAGCCTCCTACTTTTCCAGACTTTTTTACAGTACCAAATAGTTTGGGGTTTTCTCCTTTGCTTCCCTTCCCAACTCCTCCTCAGCATTTCCCCATTCCAGTATGATAAAATGGACAATAACTAGAAGCCCTCCTCAGATTAAGAGATGTAAAAAAATAAAAATAAAAAAAAAGGAAGTCATAAAACTGGAAGGTATAATCAAAACCAGAATAACTCTGATCTGGACTCTTTCTCTCTTGAGTAGTTTGACTTACTTTCAGGTATAGCTTTGGCCACCAGAATCAGATCAATGCAGAGCCATTTCAGTTTGGATCTAAATCAGAAATTGAAGATATTGGCCAGATAACCAGGTTACTTGGTCTCTAAGTGAGAGGAAAGTGGCTGAAGCTTGGAAGAAAAGGAAAGATGGTCAACACATCCATTTGACCAGTCAAGTGATTTGCTGTGAAACATTTACACTGAAGAAAGTCTTTAATTCATGGTGACAGGTGCAACATGAAATCCATTTTGTTTCTTACCACATATTTTAAGGAATTGGAAAAATAAACCAGATGTTATAAACAAACCAAGTGATGTTTTTGTAAACATGACAGACTCAGTCTTGACGAAGGTTTGCCATAAGGGTGACCAGGAGATCAGCAGGTACTTTTAGATGCTGACAGTGACTGTTGTACAACCATCGGTTCTAATGTCACTCTGATAGAGTGGCTTCTTTGCAAGTGGTGGGATTTCTTTAATTGATTTTTGACTTTTTTTCTCCTGCAAACCTGTGCTCTTGCAGTGCTGTGGGCTTTGCTATGTTGTATTGTTTAATATGGCTTTGGGTTTGATTAAATGAGTATGATACAGGACTCACAACATGGAGAAATGAAAACAGGTTCACTGCTCAGAGTATCACTGAGAGTCTTGCATGGACTTGTTCAAATTATCACAGTAATGGCATGAAGAAAAAAAGCTGAGATATATACAGAAAAAATATCAACGTTACTCAAGAAAAGCCTTGAGGATTTTCCACTGAGTTGTCAGGCAACAGCCTTAGAAAAACAGAAAGTATCTTTCACAAAGTCATGGTGAATCAATATGTTTTTTAACACCCTTATGTGCATCCAAATTTTATCTTAAAAAGCTGCTATTGTTTAAACCTGGAAGCCATGAGAATACATTTTCCTGGGTTTATATTGTTTCCTGAATAATTTCTTACAGCAAACAGGCTTCTTGGCTAAGTGGACAGTGCCTGGTGTGGCCATTCTGGTGTTTTTACTCATATTCTCTTAATGTACCAAAGCATGGAATCTGAGATAAAGAAGGATGGAGACTCCTTGGAGATGAATGTCAACCTCTCGCTGAAATCACATGTGGTGGTACGTGGGGCATGCAGCTTTTAGAGAAGAATCTCCGCAGAGGTTATATGATGGTGGTACTGGGCCAGGTTCAGAGGCACTGAGACCAGGGAAAGCTTCTGTTGTTGACCTCAGTCTGGTGCCTTTCACTTGTATCTTTCTTTACTCAAAATATTTAGAGGCTTAAAAATCATTGTTACAAATAAAAGAAAGTTGCTCTTAAAGCAATGCATAGTCTTGGACCCTTTCTTTGGCCGCAGTTATTTTAGCTTTCATTAAATTCTGCTGAAACTGCCACTTCAATCTTTGGCTTTTGATTTAATAGACCCCTGTCAAAGCCTGCATAAAACTGATTTAAAATAACCATAGAAACAGATAGTGTATTTTCTCAATCTTTCAGATTGATGTTTTGTTTCTCAGATGTTTATAAAAATTCAATAGAAGGACCTGAAACGCTGCATTTAAATAAAACCAAATCTAAAATAGAAGAGGGGAAAAAACCCCAAACCCAGATTGCTGTGCACGGAAGGTATGATCTTATGCATAACAGTTTAGCTAAGACCCATTCAAGGAGAAACTTCAACAGCTTGCCAGGGGCAGTCTCTATAAACTGTGGCTGCTGTTAGAGATTGCCATAAATATTCTGCTGGTTTACAACTGGCAACTGTTAAACTTGGCACTAGCCCGTGTAAAGTGCTTAGATGAAAAATAAATATTTCTCTTCTCTCCCTTCAGAGGTAATCATGTTAATAAATATCAAGAAGAACAAACAATCAAATCAGTGGTGAGGACTCATTAGTAAATGCTGCTATCGTGCTCATTTCATTCATAAAGCTGCCAGGTGCTTGGAAACCACACAAGTTTCACTTTTTAACAGCAAATCTACTAAACTGCCGTGGGTCTGTCTTTATGGCACATCTTTATTTACGTTTGCTGAAGTAAAGTGGTTGTCTTTGGCACTTTGAGCAGATGGTCTGGGTTCTCCAGTTCTACTGAGAACTGTATTTGTAACTAATGCAATATCTGTAATATCATTACATGTTATTGTTAATTTTTTTTAAAAGGAAGTGTTTATAAAGAAGTTTCTCAAAGCAAGGACTGACCTTCCTAAATCCTATCTACAGAACTTTCTACATCTGAAAACTCTGGCAAATATTTTTACATCTGTTTGTCAGCCATCCTTTTACCATATTTTATGGTGTAGCCTTCTGTTTCTCCTCAGTTCTCCTTCCAAGTGTTACACAGATCATGTACTTGCAATATATGTGTTGTAAATCGAATAGCATCAATGATTTCTCTTTGGAAGTTACCTGAGTTAAACAAGATAATTCAGGGAATATGGTGCCTGTGCTTGCTGAAGTGGGATGGAAACTTTTATCTTAATCACTGTTTTCTGTTTATTGTCATTAATTCTGAAGCATTTAGCTGCTCTTGCACATTCTGAATTACATTAGTGCTGCTAGGACTAGCTGCCCATTCCATCCATTCATCTCCTTCAAAATATTTCTTATGTTTAACATGTTCTTAAAATACATCATGTTCAGTGGCCAAAATATAGAAACTTCTCCATTTCATCCAGTGCATGAGCCTCATTATGTGAATGTCTTCTTATGAGCACTGAAATTTTGGCACTGGCTGCCTCGGGAGCTGACCGGAGGAGAATCTGGTTCCAGAAGAGTTCCTGCAGGCAAGGTGAGCAGTGTGCTGGATATTTCATCAGAACATCTGTGTCTTGTATTTAGCTTTGCCATGAAGCTGCTGGCTGAATGTATGTACAGAAATTGTCACCAGCTAATTTCCTCTGTTCAGGCCTGCCTCTCAATCTGTGTTTTAATCAAGACTTTGTTCATAGTTGCACCTCAAGGAGTTGCTCCAAGAAGCCATAGTCCTTCAGTCCCAATAGTGAGGAATGCATTGTTTGATGATTATTTAAAAAAATATATTTATTTTTTCCCCTGTCAGGCTGTTGGCTCTCAAACTAGGGGTGCTATAATTTTTACAGGAGGTCTAGGTGCCTAACTGCTCTAAATACACATTATTTCTTTGGCTTGAAAAAAGCTCAGTGGCACTCTAAGTATCCCTCTAATTTGGGGGAACGGGAGGAAATAAGTGGCTATATTTACCTGTGGAACAGTCCTACCTCAGTTCTCCAAGAGCAGATTTAGTTGTGAGTGGCTGTCCAAAGAGTTAGATAGCTGAGAAGAGGCAGATTCCCAGCAGATATCAATTATCTCAGCCTCATCCACTTGAGTGGAGCTGCCAGTTTAATGCAGGATTTGCTGCAGGCAGCTGGCAGAGAAATAGGGGATATCAGCAAAGACATTAGTCACTTGTTGCGCAGCAGTTTGTTTGGCACGTGGCCATTTTGCTACAAATTGCCCTCGAAAGCTTTACATCTTCTTGGAGCACTGAGCTATTTAGTGTGTTAAACTTCATGCAGTTTGGTGTAGTAACAGAATTCCTTATGTAGGCAATGTATAACGTTCTCGCTGGCAATGTGAATGTCTGTAGGTATGTATAAAATCAGGAATCAAGGGCCAAAACAAGAGGAAATTGAGTTCTAGTGTTAAAATGTCAAGTTTTCAGAGTTTTCGTTGCAGCCATAGAGGGGTTTTGAAGCCAAGAAGCCATGCAGGGTTAGAAGCTTCTACAACAAAGACACAAAGAGGAAGAGAGATCAGTTTATCCTGTCACCAGGTTTCTGCTCTATCACCAATGCCCATCAAATGTTATATCAGAAGTGTTTTCACAGTCATGTAAATTGAGCATAAGGCTTTGGCTTATGTTTCAACAATTCCAATTTCACATCCTTCTTAACTGCATGAGTCTCCTCACCTGTAATCCATCTGTGCTTTTGACTTCCCAGATAGGAAATTCCAAATGGAACTTGTCATTAACTGTGAGTACTATGAACTCAGGAAAAGATCATGAGAAAAACAGCAGTTGTCCTCTTTAATGTAAGAAAGTTCAGGACCTGCTGGCAATTTACATATTGGCTAATAAATCTTCCTCTTGGGACAACTTATATTTGATGATGTTATTGGGCTTCAGAGAATGGTATCTTCTTCCATGCCACTGTATCTTCCATTTTGTCTGTTTACAGGAGGACATACATTTCCAATTTCCCTTTCTCATCAGACATCAGCAGGAGTTTCCATCCAGCTCCATCAGAACAGCCACCCTGGGAAGATCTAATCTTAACTGCTTTTCTTCACAGAGTTGGTTATAGTTGGTTGTACAGCGGGAGTCAGATTTCCTGGGGGAAAAGGGCAATATCATATTCTTGTGTTTCTCCACTAGGTTTTTTGGTATGGCAAGTGCTCCCTGTTGTAGAGCAGAGTGGGTGCACAACTGTCCCAACCACATAACAGTTCTATCTAGTCTGGCAAGTGAGGCATAAAGCTCATCCTAGCATCATTGTTTGCAGGCTTCTGCTGTAGGGGTTTCCCTGCTGTCCCTGTTCTTAATATTTTCTATGTCAGGGATTTCTAATCCTTGGTATATTTTGTAGTTTCTTCTGGGCATGTATTTTTGTATACCTATCCACAGGTTTCTGTGGAGCTATGATACAAAAATTTTAAAGAGATCACAAAAGATTACTTAGACACTTTGAGGATTCCAACACTCCAATTATATGATGTTCACAAGGCTTTTTATGTGCAGAACTGGGGTTTTCTGGATTTTAAAAAATATTTGAAAATGCTATCTGGTTAACTTTTTCCATTAGAAGCACTACAGCAGAAAAACAAATGTTTGCATTATTTTTAATAAAGAAACTAAGTTTTTCTATTTACAGTCTTTGAAAAAACTGATACTTAAGTTCATAAAATAGCAAAAGAATTTTTTGTTTGTTTGTTTTTGTTTAGAAACTAAACCAGCAAATTTGGGAAGGTAAAGTTTGTCGAGCAGAAATCTGATATGATCATAAAAATAAGTGTCAAAAGAGTCGTGACATGCACAAGAACCCTTAAAATATGCTGAAAACCCATTAATAAGGCAGGTCCATACTTAGGTAACCCCACTGAACCTAGGCCTCTTCTTTATTCTTCCTGGAATCTAGAAAACTTTGCTTAAGGAAGTTTTGGAGAATACCTTTCTGTTTTGCTTCATCTCACAAAGTGTGACATTACATGTCTCCCCTTCTCATGCCCTTTATCCCCAACTGTAATCTTGCTCCTTTACAGCCTTTCCTGGATATTTGTGTGCTGTACTTCATGTAGACTGCAGCGATGCTCTTAGCTGCCAGAATGCTGATTTACTGTATTTATTTCTGAGTTTAATGTGGCCCAGTTTTGTGCCATGAAACACAAACAGTTGCAGGAAATTTAATTGAAAACATGAACGTATAAACTCAGAAGAAGCCACAAAATGGGATTTACGGAGATAGCTGAAAATAGCCATGGCCATATGGATTTCACTGGGTATGTGCAATATGCTGATACCATCTTTTTTTTTTTTTTTTTTTGTTAGTAATTATCTTCTCTCTATTTTCAAGTCCTTTAATTCTTGTTTTGCATTTAGCATCTCAAAGCCATTCAGGAGAAACATACTTTAGGCATCATTACTACACAAATTGGTAAGCTGGGTGTAAACATGTTATAAGCAACATGCTCGTTCTTAATTTTTGTGGTGGGTTTTGTTGGTTTTTGTTTTGTGTGTTTTTGGGTTTGTGGTGTTTTTGGGTTATTTGTTTGTTTTGTTTTGTGGTTTCTTTCTTTTTTTTTTTTATGAAAGCATTTCACAGCTGCTAGTTTACTGGGTCACAAGTTAATAGTATCTCTGCCAGCCAATGAAGCTGAGTTATTACTGTCTGCTTCGTCATGAGTTAGGCTACTGTGTTTTTTTTTTTTTTTTTTTTTCATTTCTAGTAGTTGTTTTTATAAATGCTGTATCATCATTGTGATCTTTCTCTTATCTCATAAACTGTATTTGATGTATTGGGATTCTCCCTGTTGTCTGGTTGGAATATCAGCTATAAATAACTTGAAAAAGTAACCTGAGCCTCATATTTAAGGAACAGTGTGGTTTAGGATGATAGCTCTATTCCTCAACTGATTTCACATTTGAATTTCATGGATTTATAGGAAACAAAGGAAAACATTGTCCTATATGCTTGTAATAATATTTCAAAAGAAACTTCAGGGAGCTAAACTGAGTGATCTGTTGCTGCTTTGAACTAGAGCCACAAGAAGAGGAACTTCAAGAAGCTCTGTAGGATTTCTGCTGTGACTTTCTTCAATGCTGTCATGAGAAGGCAGACAGCATAATTGGTGTATCTGCAAGTCCAGGTGAAAAGTATCTTGTTGTGCAAAGCAGCCATTTCCAGCAAGCATTCCAGATGTAGGATAGATGATCATTGTTGAGAATAAGAGAAATGTTGGAAGATTTGTTATCATCCTCATAAAGTCAGGAGAACTGTGAAGTGATCCAGTCCTGCTTTTTGCTTCTCTAGAAGCCTTTTCTACAGGCTGTTAGCTCCACGTCAGCAGCACCCTTTGTTTTACAGGCTGTTGTTTTCTGCATCTATCGGAGTTGTCCCCGTGGTTTGCTCTGTGGCATGTTCTATAAATCATACCTTGGCAAGAGGGACGTTGGAGGATTGTTTTCTTTAGAGGTAATAGTGCTTGGCATTGATAGGGCACATCAGAGAATCACACAGAACTGTACTAGGAATAAACTGAGCTTCATAATGTCCCTCTGGAGCAAGTAAATATAATTTCCATTTTTTCAAATATGAAATTTGACATTTTAGTGTATCTTATGAGATGTTCTGTTTAGCCTTTGTATTCTGATCTTAAACCCATGGCTGAGTGGAATCCTTGTGTCCTTCACACGGTGAAATTCTCATGTGATGCTCACTGCTCATGCAGCTCTCGAGGGAGTCACGGGCAATGTGACGTGGCCTTGGCTGCCTGGAATTGACTCCAAGGGATCTCTGAATGGGGCTTGAGGCAGAATGCCTTGTCCTCTCTGTTACTCCCTGGTCAGCTATCAGAAGTATGTACATTAGTTCCATTCTCATTTTCCCCATCTATGTGGAGTTGAGTTTCTCGACCCAAGCTGCCCAGTGGAGGTTGGTGAAGCCAGCTGAAGCAGGGCCTGTACAGCTGGGTGAGCCTAAATGTGTCTGAACCAAGGCTCATGAGACACATTAAGTTGGTGCATCTCTGTGTGATCCCAGGGAGAAATGCTGGATGTGAGATATCGAGTCATATTTGTATTTACAGATACTAGAGAAACAAGAAACATCAGCTGCAAAGGTCAAATGGCTTTGTGCTCCTGGCTCAGTAATACAAATCCCTAGGTGGGTAAGCATGATTAAGACCCATGCTGTTTTGTTTCAGTTCAGGAAGCTGGACAAATGAAGGTGGGGAAGGATTCAGACAACTAATCCTGACCTGAGATCACAGTCAGAGGTGGCTCTTACAGGATAGGGACATAAGTAAAACAAAACAAAAAAACAAACCGAAAACTCTCAAACAACAACTCCCCCCCCACACCCCAAAACCCAGCAGCTTGTCTTTTTTCTGGGCATTACTTATAGATGATGGGGATAGATGGAAAATCTCTCATCCCATAAATGGTAAATTATGATGATATGAGTAAGGAAAATTGGCTGCTCAGTGCAGTGCTTCATCACTGTCCCAGAAAGCAGTAATAGTTGGGTCATTTCTGGGAGCAATTGTCACAACTTCTGCAGGCGTAAAGCCCTAGTCTCCAAGAAGAGATGGGTGTCCACTTGAGAGATGCATCACTGGAGAATGTCAAAGAATAAATGACCAAAACTGTGCCAGAGACAAAAACACCAAGATGAGAAACTGCAACGTGTTTTAGTAAAGGGACTCATAAAAACATGCATCAGTGTTAAACTGCCAGCGAGAAAGATGGAGTCAATTAGTGTCTCGATTACATTACATTGTGCCAGAGCCATAGCTGGCATGAAGCGACACAGTTCTGTTAATTTTACTGGAGCTTCAACAATTTGTAACAGGTTAGGATCTGACTCCTTACCAAATTATTACTTTGGAAAACTCCCATTGAGATCTATCAGGTTAAGGGAAGCTGTATTCTCCATCTACAGCACTTACTGTAGGCTCAAGATTGAAGAATATTATCTTGGCTCTATGCAGTGGCACTAGCATTATAAGAAAGCGTTTCAGGATTTCTTTTATCTAGCTGGAATATTCCATTTTTTAGTATTTCTGAAGGACAATATAAAAAACTGCGTGTATCATGGAGAAAAAATTACCTTTGATCTCAATGTTCTTTTTGCTCAGCTTCCCCCCCTTTTTTTCCTTCTCACTATATTTCACAACATTATGCCCAAACTATGTAAGCATCAAGTGTTTGCGGAAATATAAATATAGTGTGCGTATAGCCATTAAGGCTGAAATGTGCGTTTCATACTAAAGGGAGAAGGTGTTCCCATAACTTGATAGTTATTCAAGAGAAATGGAAAGGCTTCTAACGCAGAGAATAATCTAGTCTGCTGAAAAAAGATCTAAGGGCTAATTTTTGTTTCACTACTAAAAAGAGCTCATGATAACGAGGCTGACATTTGCCAGTTGCTGTTCTCTATTTTTTACTCAGAAGGCATTCTAACTAGCCTGATGGCTAGTTATGGATAAGGTCATTTCTGCTTCATTCCTTTTTTGCTCTGTTGCTTCACGCCAGATTTGAAATGGAGTTTGTTTTGTTTTAACAGTTGCTACTCATTGCTTCCAAAAGTGACCGTCGTCTTACAGCCCAGCCCCTCCCAGGCGGGGGCCCGTGGCCTGCAGCACTCTGTCCGTGCAGTTAGCGGTGGGTTTGGTAGGAGATTGTTGGTGTACGTGCCTGTACTTCTGCAACATGATCAAAGTGAAACGTGGGTACTTGCATTTATAGGCAAAGTAGTGCATTGTCCTGCTTTTGGCCTCAAAAAATGACTGATTCCATTCTTTGGCGTTTAGTTGAGGGTGCTGGCAGTTCACCCCGTCCTTCTGATGGATAACAGAATTAAGCAGATGTGTATTTTTTCTTTATTTGCCGGATGATGCTCCAAAGCAGACATAAAGGACTGAAGACATTACTCTGATATTTCCTCACAAATTTTCCTCTTACTCCACCACATTACAAATGTTAATTAATATGCACTAACAGTAAACAACAGAGATTGGGTAATTGGTTGTGTGTGAATAAATTATGATCAGTTATGTTTAATTATGGATGTGTATGTAAGCAGAAAGAAGACATCTAAAGGAAATATGATACACACAAGGGATATGAAATAAAAAAGATGTTCCTTAGTGCTAAAAGCCATAAACTGTCAGGCATTTCAGTGAGTTATCACCTCTGCATTAACCACTGACTCAAAGTATTAATGATAAAAGCAGATAATTACAGTGCCATCCTCTAACAAAGGAGCTGTTATAGCTGGTAAATAACAGGCCCTATAAAATTATCTTAAATTTGTGTTTGCACAGCAGACAGCATTCAGTGAGTTATTGTTAGCTCTGGAGATGTTTGTGAAAGGGAACTTTTTATTTTGTGTGTTTTATGTTGTAATATGAGAGGAAGAAACAAAGGGTAAAAACCAGACTGTGTGACATGTTTTAAAGTGTCTGCTGCAGAGGGATAAAGCCAAAATGGCCTTTTCAAAGCCAAAGGCAAGTCTATGGGGCTGCTACAGAGCCTGCAGTAGTCAAGCTTCATTTTCCTCTGGTGAAGTATGGTAGTGTGCTTTTATAGTTGCTGTGATATTCTCTTCACTTTATTCCTCCTTCTTTTCCTGGCAGCAACAAAGTACCGACTGCTGCGTGACACAAAAATAGGAAGTGTTCCAGTGAGAACATCCCACTGTAGATGTTCATATAGCCACAGCCACATTTACACAAGGTTATCAGCAAGGCCAAAGACCAGCCTGGTTGGTGACCTGATCTATTTCTTGCCACAGAAACTGTCCAATTAGCAGTACCTGAAACCTCCTGCCAAGGAAGCGCCAGTCACTGCAGCTATGCCGCTCCCTCAGATCTTTGCTTTGCTCTGACTTCGAGCTGCATAGTATCTGTGATGAGTATGGTGTGATTTCAACAAACAAAACACTGCAAACAGATAGGCTCTAGGGAGTTCTTTTTTAGTTCCGTTCTTTAGCTCCGTTTGTTAGCTCAGGACAGACAGCTGCTGTTCTCTGTGCTGCGGGCAGTAGTTCTCTCTTGGTGGGGCTGAGCAGGGTGATGTGACAGTCCCAACACCCAGCCAGCTTGCCGGGCAGGAAGGGAGAAAGTGCACTTTTAAAGGAAAGACATTTATGGCAACAAATATGGACAGGAAAAAGACATTGAGAACAGAGCAGTTTTCTGATCCTAATTAGTGCTTCACGCTGAGAAAATTGTGAGCATAAAACATCTTGCAGAATAAAAAATTATCAGGACAACAGCAGTCATCAGTTCCAGTAATAAAAAGGCACTTATGTTTTAAAACCAGAATCTAGAAGTATAGTTATTTAATGGAGTTTTTTTTCTAGAGAAAATTTAGCATTTCCTGCTGTACTCATGTTTACTTAAGATAAATATGAAGTATTATCAGTTGAACAGAATTAGTTATCGCTGAAAGCTTTTGTCTCCCTCAGCTGAGTCTACTTACCACAAGCAAAGTCACCGAATGATGCACTCGCTTGGATTCCAACTCAATTTAAGGAAAGGGTGGAAATGAAATTGCTCTTGGCCTTGATTAATGTTGAAAATATTGATCAAATGGCTTCTCTGCCAAAAATGAAAGGCTTGTGAGTGTTCTTTGAAGATGGAGCATGGGTTTATTAGTAAGACTTTAAGCGGATGATTCCAATAAGTTCATATCAAGGGATTTTTTCCTATGGACACCAGTGTTTGATTGAAAAGGCTTTACTAAAAAAAATATATTTTTTAAAAGTGTTGCTTTTGTTGTATATACACAGATGTACTTGTGTGCGTTAGTTGGTAGAGCTCATTCAAGGTCTAGGTTGTCAAAGAAATGCTTGTGGCCATCCAGTTCTGAAGTTATCGGCATCTTGGTCCAGTCTCTGAGGTAGCCCATGTTAACTGCTGTGCCGTTGGGAAGCCGTCACATCAGCGGAGGAGGACTTGAGGGCAGAAGTGCTGTGGCACCATTGCCAGAGTGCCGTCTGTACACAGGGGTGAGAGGAGCTGGTTTCCGCAGCGCGGTGCCTGCCTGGACACTGCTTGCTCTGCAGGCTCACAGCCCCTCCGCCCTGCTGCAGTGGTGCCGGCAGCTGTGCTGCAGTGCCCGTGGTCTTTATTGGAACAATTCCTTCCATCTTCTCCGCCTATTACTGAGTTTCTGGTCTCTGTTCTCCTTTGCTGTTCATCCTGTTGCTTCCTGCCACTGTTTTCCTGCCTTCTCCGCTCCCTCCTGCTGACACCCCTGTGTATCTGGTTTTATACTGCGCTGATTCCATTTCCTTTTCTTGTGCTTGGTGGCCTTTATTGCATTAAGCACAACCCTGATAGTTTCTTTGTTGACCTGTGTGGGATGAGATACGGCAATACAGTATTTCACCAAAAAATCTTCTCAAAGGTTTATCCCTCCTGGGTGAAATGATTGTTTCCTCTCTTTCAGATTAACCACGCTAGGAAGGAAATATTTCATGCTTCGTTATTACCATTAATCTCCCAAGGTGCCCCTCTGAATGAAAATCCATTGTTTTGTTTAACAGAGAAGGACACTAGTACAAGTTATCTGGTGTAATTATACTACTAACAGATGTATCTGTCAGGCTGCCTGGTGTTTGGTAACATAACGTCACTGAATATTACATTGCAATGTAAAACACGTTTTCAAGAAGGTATGCAGACCTGCGCTTTTACTGTCACATTTTATTACAGTTAACAGAACTTTATCTGCTGTAGTGCGTAGGGAAGTATATTTACCTTTCAGGATAGTAGGGGATTCACCTTAGATGCTGTGCCAAGAACACCTAAGGTGATGGAACGGGAATGAAGAGCAGGAAAGGCAGGTGCAGTTCTGCGCCCTTGAGAGCTGATAGCAAAAATCCCCCTTTCTTCTGTGGATATAGGATCAGGATCATCAAATGTTACCTTTGGTTTTACTTCCTGGTTGCTATTGTGGGTGATGGTGATGTGCAGTGAGAGAGACCTTCCCGTTTGAGGCGGTAGGAGACTAAACTCTTCACGTTCTTCATGCATCATGCCCCTACCTGACTCATTGCCTTTGGAAAGCTGCACTTAACCTTCTGCAGCAAAAGAAATATTACTTTGCGGATGCTGCTTGCTCATTTCTGAAGGTACTGAAGTAGTTTTGTAAAAGCTTTGCATGAATTAATATGTAGGATGTGCCAAACTCATTATATTTCTAGCTGTGATTTATAATTTCATCCTTTTCCTTTTTCAGCCGAGAATACTCAGGTGTAGGGGAACATTGTAAGGCAGAGGAGCTGGGGAGGCAATGAGCCGGTGTGTTTCATTAGCTGTGTGTGCTGCCCGGTGAGGATTGCACAGCCTTGTCACTCCTGCGGTGTCTTCCAGGTTTTAGTGTTATTTATTGCCCATAAAGCAAATCAAAGTACTCCTTTGCCACTGACACAGACGGAGGGGCTTTGAACTAAGTGCTTTGCCTCTTACATCTTTCCTTGTGATATGTTTTTAGATTCTTAACTGCATATACAGGAATTGTCACTTATACTGAGTTTTTACAGTGCTTAGCAACTTTCAAGCCGATGTAAGGATTAATAAATAATAATTATATCCTTCCTTTTTATTCTGCTCTTTTTCTGTTCCTTTTGCTCCCACATGTACCCATCATGCTCCTACAGTTTCCAAGTCAAATATTAATGAGCTCATACATGCTGGAATTAAGTTTGCCTGTACTTAATTTAGTTTCCTATGTATTACCATCTAGTTTTTAATTACACACTATCTCAATATCTCTTTTCCGTACTCTGCCAACATGCCATTAGCAGTCACTGAAGTCCCTTTTTGCATCACAACGACTCCTTGGCCTCTCCTCCCAGCCAGCTCCCTCACACTTCCAGTTTTCCATGAAGTAGAAGTCCAGCAGAACATTAACACAGAAAGCCGGTGCTTTTGGAGTTACAAACAAATCAGAATGGTGTTTTGTAACTGAAGCTGTTTAATGTTCTTAACTGTAGGAGTCACTGCTTCTATTAAGAAAGGAAGATTACTATTTCTATACAAACATTTTTTTCCAGATATTAGTATTTGCAACCTATTGGGTTTTATTCTTTGGAATCAGAGATTTACACATGTGCAGATCTATCACACTGCTTGAAATGGCCATGATTATGATAAACCATGAAAAAATTAAACTTGAAAAATGATTTTGACAAATTCGTTAGAATCCTGCTTCCTCTGCTCTGCTCACTCAGAGTGATGGATTCCAGTGCTCATGGAGAGCTGACTTTTAACAGCTTGTGTGAATACCTGAGTTCATAAGGAACTGTGCATCAATTTTAAATCTTAGCTGGAAACCAAAATGCATATTAGTCATTTTTGTCTCTGATATCAAAAAGATTTTAATCTCTTTCAAGTAGCTCTCCTTTCCTGTATTTTGAGAGCAGGTTACCTTTTCCAAATCTTCTGAGACAGGTTAGCATTAGTTACTGTGAAAAGGGAAAAATCCCTCTGACTCTTAATTTTTTTTTTCAGTGTATCCAATTCTTCTCTCCAGTAGTGGTCTTATAGCACAAAACAAAATATGGGGAACCTTAAGAAGCTTGAATGCAAATAATGATTTCTAATAATGATTACAGGAGTGATTGTCTTTATTGGAGTTTTAATGGGGGTCAGTGAGGTTAGAATGGAGAATACAAATTAAAAAGGGACATTCAGGAAAGTAAATCCCCAACAAAGCATGTTGTTAGGGAAGATGAGGAATCCGGCATAGTCAGTCAACAGCCCAACATTGGTAAAAGGGAAGATTATATCTGCTGTAAGACTCAAGGCTGGTCCCTTTTTATAAGCAAATCTCCCCTTTGATTTTGGGGAGTTTTGCCTACATAATCAAAGCATGTCTCTAGACCAGCCTGGTTATGGGGTCGAGTGGGCTTCCACTGTGATGTAGCATAAGAGATGTCTGGTGGTTATTAGGAGCTTAGATGTGAAGTGTCCCAGGAGAAAAGAAAGCTTTAAAATGAACCATATATCCAAAACAGTCATGAAAAAGTACTGTATCTAAACCTAGAAGTATTCATAGAAGTAGTTGTGGCATTCGTACAATGCTCCCTAATAGACTCCAGTGATGCCTTCAACTAATCTGACATCTAGAATATGGCACTTCCCTCTCCAGGTCCAGGATAAATTTTGCTCCATGGAGGCAGACTGCCCTTGACTCGCCAGGGCGGGGTTGTAGACAGAGCTACAGATGGCAAGCCAACAAGCAAACACCTGGGTGTAGACAGAGACTGTTACATGAGGATGTGCTCAGCCAGATGGCAAGCCAACAAGCAAACACCTGGGATGGGAACTCTGGATTTGTCTTTTCCTGAGTTCCCAGGAGAACAGGTAGGGATCACATCTTGGGCTCTGTCTGACAGGAGGAACTATGATTTTCAGAGGTTCTTAAGAACTTTTGCTGTGTACTTGTATAAAGATCAGGTATGCTATGGCCTGGCTGGTAAATCCATTTCAGTAAGAATGACATTTTTCTCTTGCAATGCTTAGTCATTCCCTCTTTTCTGATCATGAATTTAGTTTATGCCTGGCTTTGCTCATTGTTTTTTGAAGTTTGTCTCTGCCTAAAAGTAGGGAAATAGTACATTCTGTCCTAATGAAAAAGAGAAGCCATAAAGTAGTACTACTAGAGAGTTATTACCTCTTCATAGCATCCAGCATATGCTTGGTGCCCACAGATTCTGTAGGCAGATTCCGTTCTTTCCTTTGCAATCTTAAATGTAATGGAAGCTCAAAGATGCTCCTGAATTGACCGTATAAACTGAAGTGCTATTTTTGCTTGGAAAGGCTAAGGAAGAGAGTAAGAAACTAAATTCTCATCTTTGTCACCCAAGGAAAAATATTCAGGTCTTCCGTGTCAATTGCAGAAAACATTGCTTGAAGGTGTAATATTAAAAAAAAAAAAAAAGAGAAAAGTGGAAAGTCCCAGCACTGTTGCAAAGACTGATATGATAGTCATTGCTCCTGCTGCTGAACACTGCTGTTGAATTTTGCAGCAATATTTTTAATTTCACCTCCTCGCCCCCCCCAGCCCCCCCCACTTAGTTATTTAAGACAAATGTCCTTTTAAGTAAAAAATAAGGTCTAGGAATACAAGGAATTCAAGTCTTCTGTTAAAGTCTAGACTTAGTTTTAAATGTATTTATTTAATTTTAATTTGTTGTTCTGAGTAGAATTGTCACCTTTGTTATCCTCCTCCCCCCTTACCCCCCATTTATTTGACCAAGATGTCCTTGTCTTGGAGGAATCCTGAGATGGAATTCCTCTATCATTTGCAGCAAAAGGTCTTCTCAGGCAGTCACACAGCCCAAGAGCCAACAAGCAATGGGCATTTTATAAAAACACTGTGAATGAAAGCTGTCAGGCTATAATTATGCATCCTGGAATAACAGTTTATTCTCAAATAACATCATTGTCTTTTTTATTATTGTATATTTAAGTGGCCAAATGAAGCTTTCCATCTTCCTGCTCTGTTTTATCCAGGTAAGGCCAAAAGAAATGTAGTGAGTGCAAAGTACAGGGGCTGACTGCATATACCTTCTGCCTCCTCCTTCAGCAGACCTCGCAGGGATCTCCTCTGGCTGTTCTCACAATAAAAGATAGGTTGAGAAGATATTCTCTTTACAAAACAATGAGTTAAGTCTCCAAGGAACATGAGCATGGAAGCTCAGAGGCTGGTCTGAGTTCTTTCCTCCCGTATAGGAGTTGGACTGTAGACAAGAGCTTCTTTCACTGAAGAATGAAGTTTAAGGAAAGAACTTGAAATGGTTTAGGGCCAAATTTTTAGAGGTCTTTAGAGCTCTCCATCCACCTTCAGTCATATACTTCTCTCTATAGCCCTGACCTCAGTACAAGCTCTCAGGTCACTTGTGCTTCTGATCATGTGCTTCTGCATTACCAAAAATCCTCTCATCTCTACATTCATCAGAGAATCCCGGTAAAGTCCTGATGTTACTGCACGCAGCTATTTGATACCAATAATTGTTTGCTTTGCTGCTGCTGACACATATTGAAGATAGTTTCTGACCATTTTTTGAAGAAAGACAAGCTACAAAATCCTCTGCTTTGAAGGAAAGTGATTTTTGTGCCATGAGACAAAAGTTCACAAGGGCTCAAGGTGAATACTTTCATTACAGTCACAACCTGTGAAGTCTTCACAGAATCACAGAATGTTAGAGATTGGAAGGGACCTCGAAAGATCATCTTGTCCAATCCCCCTGCCAGAGCAGGAACACCTAGATCAGATCACACAAGAACGCATCCAGGCGGGCTTTGAATGTCTCCAGAGAAGGAGACTCCACAACCTCTCTGGGCAGCCTGTTCCAGTCCTCTGTCACCCACAGTCTTCCACACTTCACTCTTCCAGGCTGAAGTTCCTGCGCAGTATCACCTGTATACTGTGTATCACCTGTATATTGTGTATATGACAGGAATACAAATACAAATAAATTGGAAGAACTACAATTATTCATTCTTCTCAAGATAATTTCTAAATAGATTAGTTCAGAAATGGGAAATGGAAACAAAGCATTTAAATGATTTCACATAGCTTGGTTTAGGATATTCCTTTGCAATCATCTTGGATTTGTAACACCTATATTTTATTTCAAAGAAAATTGACTTCTGGATTATCATATTAACCAAAATCAAAGCAGAGAGAATAAAAATGAGTGAATTATTAATATGTATTCATGACATCCCTGCAGCATGAAAGTCTGATATTGTCACACGGACAAGATAATGTGAAATTGAAATCTGTATATAGCTTTTTGTCAAAGCCCTGAATAAAGTGACTTTTTAATTATCAGCACTTCAACTTTTTTAGAATAGCAGATTTGGAGAGCCCAAAATAGCACAAACTTTAAATTAGCTTTTGTTAGCTAATCCTTATATTATTTTTACATTTTTATGCAGAGAAATTGTGGCATAACAAAATGTAGCATGTTCCATGTTACCTACATTTTACTACTTTTGAGGTTTTCTTTTTTATTCTTTTAATTTCTTGTTTTTTGTCCCTGTGAGGCCACTCCATACCTCTCTGCATACTCAGGAGTTATTTATCTGAGGAAGACTGTAGTTTTCACTTTCCATGGGCCTCTGGAGATTACCAAATGCAAATCCAGACCTTCAAAATGCTTGCTGAAAATAGGGTAAATAGCAATTCTTTTTTTTTTTTTTTTTTTTTCATTGTCTAAAGGAATGATCCATCTTCTGTTGATATCACTAGCAGCTCATACTGATTTTAATGGAAACAGATACTGTGTCCAGCTAAAGTAAGTAGGCAGCAAACTGCTAGGGGGGGGAGTAAACCAGCCACCTGAAAGCCCCCATCTCTGCCTAGGCAGGAGGAGAGAGGGCCCAGCTGGCTGGGAGCAAAGCGCTGCCCTTGTTTTTGCCGTTTGAGCAAAGCACAAAGCTGAGCTCTTGTTCCTGCCTGAGCAGCAGCATGGGCATTCTGCCCTTCTCCAGGGATGCGGCGTGTATGGCACTAACGCCTGCCCAGGGAGGGGGAGGCACGGCTGCTTTTAGGGGCAGCAGTTGCTTCCCCTCTCCGGTGGCACTTTTGCTGCCACTGAGGATGTGCACAAAATAAGTTATTTTGCCTGCATTGCTGGCAAGTCTGAAACTGCTATTGCTAGAAAAGAATGGCAAAACTTGATTTTTAAGAAACAAAAAAACCACAAAGTGCTGAGCCAAAAGACCACAAAAATTTATTTTTTTTAAAAAGAGAGAGAAAAAGGAGATTGCTTATAATCTGTCTTTTCCGTCTCCTGAGCCAAAAGACCACAAAAATTTGTTTTTTTTAAAAAGAGAGAGAAAAAAGAGATTGCTTATAATCTGTCTTTTCCGTCTACCTACAAGTGCCCTACCTAGGATGCTTATGCACTAGCAGGTTTAGACCATGGTTTTCGTCGGTGACACTCCTCTAAACCATATGCATTGGACTGAAAACTCTAGTCCTTCAATTTTTATTTACCAAGCATTCCTATTTGCAGATTTTGCAGATAACAATTTGCAGTAAGGACTAGGAAGTTCATACTCTTCTTGATGAGTCTGTAAGCTAAGAAAGGTAACCAATAAAGTGACCGAGGGAGTATCTCTATTTAATTACTTTTTTTTTTTTAAAGAAAATGGACTAGTTGTGGAAACAAATGAAGGAATCATACAGAGACCAGGAATTCCCATCTTTTCCCTAATGTGAAATTTCTCCTGATGTCTTTCCTTAAACGTTGGGGGTCTTTTGAGGTTTGCTACTTTTGGGAAAGTGAGAAGGTCTGACCAAATAATTAAATCAGCTTAACATTTTCGTGATCGGGAAGCATCTGCACAGAAGTCCCATGTTCCATAGTGATTCATTGACTGTGAGGTCACACAGAATCATTATGGTCATTAAGCTGACCGAGCTGCTACACTCAGCTTCCTGCAGGCTGTCTCTTTTTTTTTTTTTGATGGCCTCACATTGAAGGTGTTGGCTGTTGACAAATTTGTCAGTTTTCTTGGTAATCTGTTCTAATAACTAATTAAAATAAAATCTTATTTCTGGTGCCAGCTTTTGGCACTTTTTCTGATATTGTCTGCTAAATTAAATGGCCTCATCATTTACTTATCTTTATCGTACTTTACTGGTTCTCGACATCCTTAATGCGTTTTAACAAAATGAATAGGTTGAACTTCCTACTTTGTCTAGCCTCTAGACTTCCTGTAGCTTTTTCATAATCCCTCTACAGTTTTTCCATGCCTTTTCACAGCATGGACGTGAGTACTGAAACACTCGTGTGCTAGAGGCAGCCACACTCCACACAGGTGCTGTGTCCCCCTTAGCCCCCCTCACTCGCCGTGCACCTCTTTGTCCATCAAAGGTTCATGTCAGCTGTGCCAACCAGAGGATCATACTGGGAATTTCTTCTCATTTGGCTAAAATACACACCATTTCTGTAAGATACTTCTTTCTACAAGAAAGAGATGGTCACTGATAGTGCGACGGTTTCATTCGGGAAACTCTCCTCCCACAGGTGCAAAGACAGTGGTAGGGGGGTGGCTCCCTCCTCTCCTCCTGCTCCTCTACCTTTTGAGGACAGTTTTTCAGTTTCATAATGATTTTGTTGTGCTTACTAGGGCACTGAAACTTTTATTATTCAAAAATCTTCTGTAAATAGGTATAACACCTTTTTGAAGAGAGATTAACTGTGAGACTTAATTAAATGTTTGACAAGATGCTTTGAAATCCTTCAGCAAAGCTGCCTCAGTGTAATTAATAAACAGTATGGTTCAGGTTCTCCTGCATCCTTAGAGAATCTATGGAAGCAGGGAGGAAGGGCAAGAAATTGATGAGGATTTTCTTGTAAAATTTCTCCATCTTTGAAACCATAGCTTATTTGACTTTTTAGACAATTAGCTGCAGCAGGTTGCTCACTAGAATTGTATGATAGGCCCTGCTGATACATAATGAGTGTCTGGTTTGCCTGCCTTGTGCCTTGACTGTAGTGTGATCACTGATTTTTTTCAGACTGTTTGCGGGTTCTTCATTGGATTTTTGTGAAGGCAATTTATGTTTTCTCCTTCAAACTCCTTTTTGCTCTTGATTTGACCTTTCTTATCTTTTTTTCTGACTGATATGTCTTGGAATGTAGGCAATACTTTAAACGTAAAGATTGTTCAAATAAGAAGAATTAATTGACTTGAATATGACTTTATCTTTTTTTAAATACATCCCAATGTTATAATCCTTTTTTTTTTTTTTTTTTTTTTGGCAGCCTGTGTGCTGACATCTACATTTTTGTCTCTCAATAATGGGATAGCATTTACATATATATTTCATATTTTATTTTTCTAATTCTTTCTTACTTCTCTGTGAATGATCAATTTTATGTCCTTGAAATAATTACCTTGTTACATGTACAGTAATTAGCTTTGTAGAACATCCATATTCATTGAATTGCAGTATCTTTAAGGGAAGGTACTGCTTACAATACAAGCACTTGTACAAGGAACAAAAGCATTACAAGCAAAAGGAAAACAGGAAAAATATATTTGTTAGATGCAGTAAGAGGAGTAAACACTTAGCAAACTAGTAACGCCTTCTTTAAACTCAGAGAAACTAGCAGCTCAGATGAAATAGAGGAAAAAAAACCCCAACCTTTCAAGATGGTATATGCTAGAAAAGAACAGTATATAATAGAATCTTTTGTTATAAAAAAGCAAGCAGCCAACATATCTCTAGGACAAAAATAGGTCATGATTATTTCTGAAACATATATGTGGCTTCCACCGTGCAGTTGGGTTTGCATCTCCTCTAGTCTCCCTGTAGCTGCTGTCCCCACCGTCTGTTGGGAATGGTCCCTGGCACAAGCTGTTCCCCAGTTGTGCCCTTGCGGTTTGGGAAACTGTGACTTGGCACAAGCTGGCAAAGGGCTGGGGAGCAAGCAGACAGTCAATGAAACGGTTGACCAGCTGGCTAGTGCCTGCGCTCATTTCCTAAACTTATTGTAATGAGCAGCATAGATGAGAGCACTGAGATCCACGGCTCAGCGCCTGGTTTGGTGGGTGCTGCTCAGCCTGAGCCTTTGTGGCACAAAGTATCTGGTTACCAATGACTCTTGACAAAGCCTCTGAAAAAAGGACAACTCACCATTTCTGTCCAGTGAGCATTCGCACTCTTGCTTATAACTTGCGGAATGACTTGTATTTAAAAATAAACAAAAACCAAACTAAACCAAATACCACCCCCTACCCCAACAAAAACCAAACAAAACCACTAAAAGTGGTTTTGAAAAACAAGTTTTGGCCTTAATTCGCCTTTATTTCACACGTGTGATTTAATTCAAACTGGATTACAGATGTGATTTCTTGGCTTCACTGAACTTGCTGGAAGTTTTCCTCTGAGCCTTTGGATATTAGCTTTTAAGGCAAAACTCAGCGAAATCAGCAGTAGTTGATCCTGTGGATTCTATGGGTCTGATATGAACCCTTTTTTTCTTTTATTTATTTTTTTTTTTTTTTTTTTTTACTACTCGTAGTGCTGTAATAAATGACTTCTACACATTAAATATTTGTGTTACAATAGAGCTCTTATTTTATCAGGACAGTAGTTAACAATCTGAGATGAAATATTATAGTTTTTATTCTAGCAACTGGAGAGCAAAACCAGGATTTAGAAAGGGGGGGATCACACCATTCATTTTTCTGTCCTGCTGTTCCCGTTGTTCTGTGTCACTATGGGAATTAAAATTTAAAAATTTGGTGTATTTTCTCATAGGAAAAACAAGTGAACAGTTTTTCCTCAGAAACCGTAAATAATCAGTACTTTATACAAAATATAATTTATAAAATGAAAGCTGTAACTATTGTTTGTGTAATCCAACCAGTCTCATTTTGTTTCTGGTGTGACAGCCCACCAAGTTAATCGCACTTCCCCTTCACAGCTGAGTTGAAATATCGTATACTCTGCAGCATTTGGAAACGGGCCCCAGTGAGATCAGCATCGCTTCTTAGCAATAACTCCCAATAATTCTGAGATTAGCTCACATATCTTCTGCAGAAATTCCCTTACTGTTATAGTTTCAGAGCTCTCATATCTGCTAATGACGGTTGCACAAGAACTGAGCATCTTCTGGTGGTTTTCCTTATAAGCTGCACTCCAGATTGCCATACCAAAAGATTTGCTAGCAATACAGCGGAGGTCTTTATAGACCATTTAGCAGCAATAGCAGAACAGCAACTTTTCCACAGAGTGAAGAAAATGTGTTTAAAGACAGCATTCAATATCATGTCTTCTCATTTATTTTCTAAACTTAATGTACTGTTCTTCTCTTCGGGGTCACATTTTGTAGTTCTTTCACATGTAAAGCTGTCTTTGATCTGAAAACTTGAGTAACAGTTGCAGAATATCTTTACTTCTGATCTCCTTGGCTTCAGTTCTCCTAATTTTTTTCTCTCATTCCTTTCTACCTTGCCATTCCCAAAAGCTGTCTCATCATGTGCTACTTCATCGGATGCCTTTTTAAGGTAGCTGCTTATCTGCAAATGCACAGGACGCTGTAGTTACAAGTCAGTAATTACCTCAAAACCAATCACATCCACTTTTTGTACGTAACTTTTTGTCAACACATAATATGGAGATACTGGAGGATAGAAATATATGGAAAAATTTAAAAAGGAAAAAATAACATCAAAGAGTGGGGGAGAAAGGTGTATTTAATCTTCCTTGGAAAGCAGTTAGGCACAAACATTCCTGGGAAGATGAGAACGCATGGGAATTGATCATCCCAATGAGAACAAGACAGTGCAGTGAGGAGGGAAGGGTTTGCCCTGGCTGCAGTTTCCCAGTGAGCCTGAGTAAGAAAGAGAGACAGTTGACCAGGGAGCGGATACCTGCACCAACAATGGGAAAATGCTGCAGGATATCTCATGCCCTGAGAAGTTTCCAGGGAAGTGGTAACATGGCCAGAATTACAGTCTGGCCTCAAGTCTTGCTTCTTCCATGGAGATTACAAAATTATATGGGCCTTATACAGGTCTCTGTTCTGTTAGTTAACAGTTTTATTGGACGTCTGAGAGACCATGGAGTGGCAGAGTTTCCTAACTCACTTCCATTTATGCAGAAACATATTGCTATTGCAGGTTAATGATGCAGAAGTAGTAATTATGTTTTTATAACGGTTTTTGGTGAGATATCAACTGTCTATCAAAGAGTAATTTGTATGACAAGATACAGATAGAAACAAGATGGTGACTTGCATACAATTTCTTAAAGGCCACGGTACTCCTTAGGTTACTGCAACCTCTACTGTTTTTTTACCAAGAATATCTTTTGTTTAGGATTAATTCAGCTTGGGTTTTTGTTTTTCCCAAGAGATTAATTTCTTCTACAAATGCACTGACAAACACGCAAAATCCTTCAACATTTATTTAGGACATGAAAATATATTCAATAAATTGGTAGCAGGCTTCTTGCTTACGTGCTATCCTGCTGATGCTCACCAAGGCAAAATGGGCAAAGCTGGGTAACCACTATAACAATACTTCTACTATTGTTCATTTGGACTGAAAATTTAATTCACATTGACTTTAACTCCTGCAAACATTTGGAAATGAAGTTTTTGTCACTCAAGGGTTTGCAGAATGTGGACTTCAAATATACACATTTAAAATGTTCAGGTGCTTGGATGGTACTTAAGTGATATAGAATGCAGAAATGCTTGTCACTGTAGGGTTGCTAAATTACTGTGCCAGAGCAAAGATACAAAACCAATTAAATAAATCAGATCAATACTTGACAGCACCTTGTACATCTAGGGTGATGGACATGCACAACTATTACTTAGTGTGCGTGTAAGGAGAGAAATATAAGTGCAAACTCTACAACCAAGAAGTAGGTCTTTCTGTATGATTCCCCTAGAAATGATACATCAGGCACGGAAAATGGGGGAGAAGGGCCTATAGAGTGTAACAGGAACGGTTATAGAATAGTAAAAATACCTAGATTTCCTAATTGTCCACTGCCAGGATTTTAATGCATTTTTCTTGCAATCAGACATTTTAAATCTTTGTCAGATTGATGTTCGGTTTTGGAGAGAAATATGTGAAATTAATTACATCCCATTAAATTCCACTTAAGCTTTGTATACTCTCATAAAGAGTGCTGTGCAATAGGAGGAGATCTAATGATGAAACCATGATGCTGAGAACCCTACGTCCGCAGGATACATACTTCATGAATTTAACTTCAGTCTTCAGTTTTACCCTAGTCTGGTCCTGGGAACTGAGCAACAGTAAGAGCCACAGTGCTCTGAGTGTGAACATGAACCACGGCCGCTACTTTGATATCACTTGGCAAGAGTCCAGTTCATGTACTCAGCAGTTGCTCCACAGTGTGAACAAAGCACAGTGAGTTGGGACAATTAGTTTTGCTTGAAAAGTGCACCTGAGCCAGACTAGAGCAGTGACATAAATGCACATTTTCATTCTTAGCTCTCTTTGATTAAAATCTTGTTTTAATGATTTCATTATCTAGTTTGCTGTTGATCTTGCACTTAGAATTAAAAAAAGGGGAAAAAACTCAGAGCAAACTTTTGATGTGCTTAATATACAATAAAATCACACTTATTTTGATTGATTTAGTAAAGGTGGGAAGAGCTGAGAAACAGAAAGCTTGTTTTGAATGTTCTAAACCATTAATCAATTTGCTTGGCACAACGGGATGTGATGTTATTTACTTAAACGAAATGCTGAGCTTGTGAGGGGTGTTTTGCCTGACATGTTTTGTACCAGTGAGTCTCCATATTTACCATCCTCACCACCATATAGCACCTCTCAAGCGCTGTAATATCTCAATACTTGGATGGAGAGCAGCCTCCTACCTCTGTCCTGTCACAATTCCTTCTGTTGCGCCAGAACTTAGGTGAATGGGACGGTTTGATGGCTCAGCTGCATTAACCTCCTTTTCCACTTAGCCCTCCTACACCTTGGTAGAGGTGATGATTGTGCCCAGTCATAGAGCTACTGTCCGAAGGTGTCCTGTTGCTGCTTTGGAGACTCCCATGGGAAGAGCCGTGGTGTTAGAAGGAGCTGGTGGCCCTCTTGGAACAGGGACTGTGAGGTTTGCTTTCTTTTTCTCTATGGAATTGCATTAATCTTACATCCAGGGCATGGCTACCTGGAGCTGTATTGACATAGCAAACTTCCAGTCAAAGTAGAGAAAATAATGTACTTATTAAAAAACATTGTAGGAAAAGCAACCATTCCTATTGCCTAACAGGCAATTTTAACCCACTCAAGGTACAGACCATTCTTTATTGATCCGTGGGCATCTGAAACAATTCCACGCTGCTTAATTAGCTTGCTATTTGAATCACATCTTTTGCTTTATCTATGAATTGGTAGCTATCAAATTTTAGGGGCTTTTAGAGAGTAATAATTTTTTGTATAATAACAATTTTTCATGTTATCACAACTAAATTGCAGCCCTTTTAAACGGTGAAGTTAATAAAACATAGAAGCCACTTTGTCGTTGCTAGTGACAGCTGAAATGCAAATGCCAATCATTTGTTGGGCAACTGCTAAACAGTGCTTGCCTACTGCTTATTGGTGATGGGAAATTTCGTGGGGAAATTTGCAGTTTCTGCAGCAAGACTCTAATGAGGTAGTAAGAAAAGGCAGCTCTCTGCAAAAAACTCTACTTTGCCTTTTTATTTTGGTAGTACATTTGTTGTACTATTTGAGTCAGTGTGCTAATACGTTCATTTTGAATTCATTGCCTATCACAAGCTTTGCTATAGTTTACGATTCTCAAAATAGTCAACTTGCAATTACTTGGAAGACCAACACTCTCTGTCAAAGCGTAGCAAAATGTAATTTTCTGAACCAGAGCATTTTCACTAATGGTATTGTATAGAAAAAATAAATATACTTAATCCAGTGTCCTGTGTTGTCTTCCCAGAAAGTGAGTGCATGAAAAGGGCATAATAAGTCATGGAACCTCATTCAAGCAGCAGGTCATCATCTTTTTCTGCACTGAGGAGTGTAACAGAGAATGGGAGTGAGAGGATGCATTGTGTTTTAATGAGCTAGTTCTCCAAGTTACCATCATCTGTTGGTAATGGCCACTTACTCTGTCATCAAGTCAACAAGGCAGGATAGTTTTGGGGTACACTCCAAATTTCACTCACAGAATGCATCTGGGAGAGTCCTTTCTGCTTCCTTTGAGATGTTTTGCCCACAGCCACTGGGTGTGGGAAAAGGTTCCTTGCTTGAGTTGTATTTATATACTAAAATTTGTCATTTTGGGAAATCAAGAATAATTACAATACTTGCCATTTTCACAATTAAAGAATTAGTTGTTCTGGAAACTCTAAGCCTTTATGGAGAGCCAAGACATAGGTGGAATATTGCTAGTGTTTAGGTTATTAAGAAACAGTATGAACACTGGATTGAAGATTTCTTCTCTAAATGAGGAGCTAATTTAGCCATGGGTGCCTTCTAATTTCCTCTGAGTAAGAAAAAGATTGTTTCGTCTAAACCTATGCTGAAGGGATAGCACTGCATTTGGAATTGTTCTAGAATTTGAGCTCTTTGGTGATTTTATTTTCTTTATTTTGGAAAACCAAATGAGTAAGGTTAAATTTTATCTCTCCTCCTGGAATGATCAATCTCCTATCTCTGCCCTGTGTATGCGATTCCTCTCTGAAGTCACTCTGGGCCTCTCAAATTCATTTTTACAAGGGCTTGACTGCAATGAATTTGTTTGGTTTCAGCTGAATTTTGTTAAAGTTGAAATTCAGAGATTCATGTGGGTAGCTATTGCAGATGCATTTCAGCATTACATCTCTCTGATGTAATTTTCCCTTTATCTATCATATTTGGAAACACTGTATTTCAGTAACACTTTTCTGATTTGTTTCCAATCCATGTTTTCATTCATCTGTGTGTGATACGGTCGCTGAGTTTAGAACCGCAAAAGTCACTGTAGTTTCTCTTCTACAAACAGGAGTTCAGTGACTGCAAAGGAAACTAGTACAGTTAGAACAGCAGGAGTCACGGACTACTCAACTGCACAATGTGAGGTACTGCTGAGTAGCCAGGTACTTTGATTTCCTGTGATGCAGGCATATTATCTGTGTTGACCTTAAAAAAAAAAAATTAAAATACAGATTGCATTATATCATTGCCATGATGGGGGGAAGAACCCACAAGTGGCATGACTCACCGCACTCGGGTTCTTCTCCATTTCCAGTATGCCTAGAGCTCCGTGTGTCTCTGGATGGCACTCTTTACCTATGTTCCTACTGAAATGATTAGTTCCTGTAAATATCAGGTCTTGTTAAGTGATCAGCCAAAATGCAAGAGCTTTTTGCAGCTCAAATCAAACCAAATTAAATCTAAAATGGTAACTATCAAGAAATTTGCATTAGAAGAAAACAAAATAGAGATAGTACAAAATTATATTATTATAACAATCAAGAGAAATCAGATATGGCAAAAAAGGTGTAAAACTATAAAAAAAATTATAATCAAAAATGAAGAACATCTATTGAAAGTAACTGGTTTAAATTTAGCTTGAGGACGAAATTTTATAGCAGTTGCAAAGTCTATATCTGCATCATCATTTTTTGACATTCAGTCTGGTATAATAAACTGGTAATTGAACTACAGGAAAAGCAGCAGTTACAAGGATGTTAAGAACCATGTAGCAATGCCAGGCTTTGGCTGCATTTTTGTCCTAGAGTATTCTTTTCCCACAGAGGTATGTTATTTCATTTTGAAGATTGTGAATTGGTAAAAGGAAGCTGTGGTTAGCCTTTGATAAATAAGTAGAAACATCCAAGTGTTAATTTGGAACAACTCATGTTTGTTATAAACATAATGGGAAAACCTCATGGGTTTTAAGCTATTTGCACTGATTTAGAGTCTGACACTTCGTTCTAGAACTTCAGGAAGTATTAATAAAATATACAGAAATTAGAAGAAGAAAGGAACAGCAAGTATAGATTAATTGAAAAGTTAATACAGAAAATATTGAGGGTGAAAAAGATAAACAATGTTCATTTAAAAGTTCCAGAACATGGGAAAAGGCATGAAAACTGAAAAAGTTCTAATATAAGGCAAAGAATGTGAAAAACAGATCCTATAGAAATTTTGTTTTGCAGGTTGGTGGGAGCTAGAGTGGTCCCATAAAGGCCACTCAGGATGGATAGAAATACTTTAATTTTTCTCTTCAGTACTGGTAAAAAATTATCAAATTGCATTTTTGGTTAGGCTCCAAAGGTCATGTTGGATATTTATTGTTCTTCCCTATCCACACATGAAACCAGACATATTAATGTCCCTACAGGGATTCACATCTTCCCTGAAGTCTATACAAAGCTGAAAGGAGAATATAATGAATTAATGTGGGCTATAGACCTAGCAATGGGGCACCACTTTGTACCTCTAACGTTACCATGCTGTTTACAGGATGTATGTCCTGTGAAACGGAACTTAGCACCAGATGAGTTGGTTTGAAGGCAGGGAATATGAGAAAAAAGAAATGTTAGGAAGAAGAAATAAATGCTTAAAGAGTTAAAGGATTTGCCTGCTCTGCTTCCAGCTGATGCCATTTGCTTCCAAGAACTAAGACTGCTGTAGTTCAGGTGGCATGTTGATGTTCTCATTTCCTCTGGGTATTTGGAGTTATCTAATGTGCTACCATCTGAGTTCAGCAAGCATGAAGTCCATCCCAGGAAGAGCTGACATAGTGTTCCAGAAGACTGCTTTTGCCTCTCTGAGTATAGAAAAAATGGTCACAAAGAAAGGCCGTAGTTCAGCCGGTTGTAAAGCAGCCCCAGCTTCATGGCATTATACGCTTGTGCTAGGCACCCTACATTAATTTTTCATTTTCTGTTTGATGCAAGCCACGGTGCGGTTGCTGATATTGCCTTTCCAATGGGGTAAGAGTACGCTATCTCACCTGCTGATTTAGGTCCTGAGGCCCACTGTGGCAGCTTTGGTCATCCAGTGTCTCATTAGTAGCCAAATAAAAACTGGTTTATCCTTTCTGGGGCTCAATAGCAAATGCAGAATAAGAGAGACGAGAAGGGTTGTTACCTTTTTAAGAGAAAAAGGAATGACACCAAGAACACTCTCACAAAAAGAAATAGGGGAGAATCCTAGGTATTTTGGAACCATGTTTTTATGATTAATTAACTTTTTCACTGCAAAGGAATAAAATAAGTGTGTGTGTGTGGGTGGGAAAGCCAAAAGTAAAACATACCAGCTTACGTGAAAACAATAGCCAACAGCTGAAATGTAAATGTGAGACTGCATTGCCTACACTTTTCGAAGAGGAATTAATTTATGGTGAATAGACAGATGTGAGAAGCTTCAACTGTTGTTATGCTGGAGGCATTAATCTCTCTCCCTGGCTAGCTAGAATCTGAAACAGTACACTTAATTGTGGCTTACACCTAATGGTTTTGATACCTTTGGAAAGGGGCATCAAAAACTAATTCAAAGACAGTCTTCACAAAATGAAAAAAATATTTATTCATTGTGTTCCTGTTTTAAGTTTGTTGAAATTACGTCTTGGCTATAGGCAAAACACTTATTCACTGTTCCATGCATTCATTTTTCACTTTATCTTTTTCAATTTAGACCCAATGTCAAGGTTGAAACCCTGTGCTACCCTCATTAAAAATCTGCAAAAGATTTGCTAATTTCCTTGTATTTTGCTGACAATCTTATTAGTGCTATGAACAAAACCCTCTCTGCTTCCCAATTCTAATTTAATTACATAAAATAATGTCTTAAATTAAAAATCCAAACCAGATAACACAGAATAAGGATAGAAGTACTCTGCAGTTCATCTCACCGCAGAAAATGAAAAGGCGAACACCTAGCAGGAGTCATCTCATTGGTAAAGACTAAAATAGAGTGAGAATCTTATTTTTATTAAAAGGAAAACAATAAAAACACTAAGACAGATTCAAGCAATCCACTGTGGGTTCCATCAGTCGATTACCTGAATAGTGTTGCTTGCTTTATCTTTTCAGAGGTTCAACACACTGTTCTGCATAAAAGCATTGTGTCTATCAACACGGAATACAATCTCCAACTAAATTTTCTGGGGAAGTTAGGTATAGGTAGGTGGTATCTAATCAGGCAGGAAGGAATTTGGGTAGAAGATCCCTCCTCTTGCAAAAAGTGCTGGGGGATTGTTAAAGAGAACGTGCTGTCAAGCCTTGTTACGTAATTCATTCCAAAGCACATCCTGGAGCGCGACTGTAATAGGAGGTTAGCTCAGATCTGAGTCATATCTCCTCCTGAATTACCATCTTCATTTGCTGCCAGACACAAGCCTTTTGTACAGATGCCCATCAAAGGGCTATCTTGATGTGATTAAGTGAGATTATCTTAACATGTAACATGATTTTATTTACTGATCTCTCACTATAAAAACCAAGCAAGGTTCATCATACGTTTAAAAAAAATAATTGCTTTTGAAATCACAGTTAAAAGCATGTGCCTCTTATGGAGCCCAAAATAAGACCGATATCTCTTGTCACTTCAGAGCATGACAAAAGCAGCGGGTTTAGAAGCAGAGGGTTTCAGTGTTAAGGCTTTGAATATCAGAGCTGAGGAACTAGTTGCACATTTTCCATTTTACTGATTAGAAAATGTAGGGGTGCGTATACTTTCAGAGTTCCAATCTGCATTCTTAAATAGGAATGACAACATTATACACAAATTATAAGGGACAATGCAGTGTTAATTTCCAACATTAGAGCTGTTTGGCTTTGGTTGGCTTCTTAATGCTCTTTAAACACACACACAGCTCTTTCCTCGCCTCCCATGTGATTCTTCCTGCTGCAAAAGAGCCTTTTGTTTAAAAAACTTCCCAATGATTACACAACACATTTATTTTTTATTGAGATGGTTCCTTTATTAAGAATAAATAATTTAAGTATATTTTCTTCTGTTTAATTAACACATCAGCAGTTGCGGCATATATGGAAAGCAATGTTTATTTATGTTATAATGTTATATTTATACTAATTTCTCAGGCTGTTTGTTCTGTTCTACTTGATGGCCACCCTACTTACTTATTAAAAGCTCCTGACTGAATAAGTCTCTGGAGAAATGCTTTCAAACTTCTAGACAGGCAACAGAACCTGCGGTAGCAGTAGCAAAGTGATACATCATTCTGTTCAGGTCCTCTAACCTTTGAGGCGAGTTTAAACACATGGAGCAAAAGAGCAAATAATCAGGAAGGCCCTAGGCCTAGTTCAGACTTATTGTAAAGAAGCAGGAATTACACCCGTGTCATTGCTGCTGCGCTGGCACACACAAAAGCCATTCCTTTATGTGACTGGCAAAACCAAATTTTACTCCTATTCTGCTGAATAAGTGGATCCTTCTCTGCTTGATTGCAATACCAGACTTTTGTGTGTCATACTAAAATGCATGCTCTATAACGCTATCTTTTAAATCTTTTTTCTTCTTTAAAATGTCATATATTCTCATCTCCCTTTTGTTTTCCCAACAGGAAAATATATTGCCGTTTTCTTTGGTAATACATAAACTCCTTCTAAACGTAACCAAATCTAGATTCCTCTGGCTTATTTATTTATTTATTCTTAGCTATATATTAAGTTGAACATCGTTTGAAATGTGGCTTTAGGCCCCCAGTCAGATTATGTGCTTCCCATTTTTGGTGTTATGCAAACATAGAGCCATGTCCTAAGATAAAGCAATAAAGAACAGTGAACCTTAGACCCCAATCCTGTAGCAAATGCTACAGTGGGGTTTGCATAATTCATATGACCTGAATTATGTATATTTATATACTGAAATATTTTGTATGGATGACAAAGTGACTTTTATAATGTTGATAAAAAAATCTTCTTTCATTATTCCCTTTATTTTTGATGTTTAAGTTGTTTTTTAATTAATGGAGTCTAGTATCCTTAACAATAACGTAATACCACTATGCACCTGAACATTACTGCTGAGCTAGCTCTTCTTTATTACTTAGAAAAACTGGTATTCACCATGATATTGTTAACTTTTATTAATAAAATATGAGCATCATGATAGTTAAAACTCCCAGCTAAATATCCTGATAATAACGAGGTAGGATTGACCATGACCGTGACCTTGGAGCTACCCAGATTTCTTCAGCAAATTCTGTCTGCTGGGGTTAAATCCCCTTCTCCAGCAGTATCTTGAATCCACACTGGGGAAATTATGATAAAAATAATCTTTACATCTCCAGACTCAAATGGATCTTTCTGATTGACTGCCTCTGATGCCAGGTCCGCGTCAATAACTCTCAGTGAATGCATGGCTATGACCTTTTCCCCCTGTGTTTTAGAATTTCTATTTTACAAGCCCAATAAAACATGTCAGAACAAAGCCGTGGTTCTAGACATGTGAATGGATGGGTCTCAGGTCAGAGGTAATCCTTTAGCAATGTCCTGTTTTGGACTAAATCATACATTTCCCTTCTCTGATGGTTCTGTCTCAAACATATGTAAGCAAAAATTGGAAGATAAACTCCTTCAATTACACAGTGATTAGACAGAAGGAGTAAAATGAGTAAAGGATCTTCAGCTGGCTTTCTTAAACCCTGGTAAAGGCTGCAGAAGTTAATGGACACACCTGGTTGCAAAACAGCATGAAACATAGGACTTAATGGTAAGTATTTACTTTAAATTTCTGCATAGTGCTACATCATCGCTATTGTTTGTAAATATTTCTATCCATCAGCATCCATCACTTGTATCAGCCACCACCAGAAGACTGCAGAACACTCAGGTTGTCACATCAATAAACAAATACAATCAGGTAAAAAGGAGAACAGTCTTTGATTAAGGTACCAGCTGAAATTGGGTTTTGATTCTGACACCACTATAATGTTAGCTGTTGGTGAAGCCTCTTCATCTTTTGTACTTGAGCTCCCTGCCTGTGGAATGGGGTAACATTTGTCCCTTTTCATTTCTGTTCTTATTTATTTAGACTATAAGTTGGCTGAGAAGAGAGATGCGTCTTCCTGTACAGCATCTACGTTGCAAAGCCACTTTCTTGATACCTTCACCAAATCATACTTAATAATTAAATCATAATTAATGGATTGTTAAGAATATGCTAATACTTACAGCGATATTTTCCAATTTCAGCTTTCTCAAATTCTTGCTAGCTCCCTGTATGACAAAACCCTTCTCTGAAATATGTTGCTGTGTTTATCTATACGCTATTTCGATGTGTTAGTCCATTGGTCATATTTCTAACCTTTCAGAAGGTGGGATGTTGTATGACTTCTGATGCTGCTTGCCACATTTTTTTTTTTTAATTAACAAGATGAAATTCTATGGATTTTAAAGTTTCTTCCAGGTGTTTGCAGAGTTTGTCAGTCTGACTGCTATAAGTGATTTTGACCAGGACCACATGGATTTACCCTGTAATTCCCGTTCATGTTGATAGTTAAACCTCTCTGCACTATGTTCAATGTTTGCCTCCAGGTGACGGATGTTCAGGCACTCAGCACAGCAGTGCACCTGTTATCAGGTGTTATCAGCCACAGTGGTCATAGCTGGTTTCACAAGACAGGCAGTAGTGTGCTCCCAGGTGGGTGTTGGGAAGCATGGTGAAGCCTTGTGTCAGGTACTGGAAGTGCTTTTGAGGAAATCCTTACCGTACATACATAGCAAACATTGTTTTGGAGCACTTAATACTTTGGGGATGGGGGAGATTCCTCCTGACTAATGGAAGTGACTTGCAATAGCTGAATGCATCATAAAAAAAAATAATCTTCTGTAGAAAGATGAGAAACAACTGTATGCTAGCATATATATTTTTTTTTTTTCCTGTACATAGTTGTCTGGTATGCCAAACTATTTTCCTGCTGGTGTTCCCTAATTTTTCACTATGCCTTTTCCAGTCCAGCTCTCAATAGAGATTACAGGAAAGCAGATTCCATAACTAACCAGATGAGCACCCGAAAAGATCATTAGAAGTTCATCCCAATCAATATAATTTGAAATGATGTTTTTTTGTCTGTGTGAAGCAGAACAGTAAATATGTATTTCCAGCCTCCTTCTTTAGCAGATGAAGTGTTACATCTTAGGTTTGGAAAAGGGCTTGGGTTCTTGTCTCTGTGTCCCATCCTCCTTTTTCTGTGTGTGTGGTTGGGAGGAGGAGGGAATCTTGCATTCCATCTACTCAAAGCCGTTTCCTCAATGAATCATGCTTCTAGCAATACATGTAGAGCAAGATCATGGGAAGGCATAATGGTAAAGACCCAAACACAAATTATTTTACCCCATGACTGCAATGTCTTCTGTGTAAGGGTTATGTGGGGTGGGACCTAGCCTTGCTCTTTGGCAGTCAGTGCTCAACTAACTCTCCTGCCATTTCATCAGAGCAGCCTGAACTTGTTCTCTGTTGGAATGACAGCCCTCACAAGGATAAATGATTAATAAACACATGTCAGAGTTGTGATTCTCTTGTGAGCATTTGCTTTCCAGAGTTTGGTGGCTTTGAGGAGCAATTGATGGGATGGAGCACAAGTAAGAGAACAGCTGAAGCAGGGAGGGGACTTTGCGGGGCACAAGCTACTCTGCAATCATGCCTTGCAGCTCTCACGCTTGTATGTAGCCAATATCTCATAGTTAGTGTAGTTTATGCTCTTGCAGTGAGTCTCCTCACGTTTCCCTGTGCTTTCCTTCCAGAATACCTCTGCAGTCCTGCATCCACCTCTCCCCTGGACAGCCTTTCCGGGCACCCCGCCTCCCCTTCCTGCCCAGCCCCGTCCCACTCCCTCCGGCACCACTCCATCGCTCGGGTTTGAAGCCTTGTCTATTCCTTGTTCATTTCTCCACTTCACAAAAACCTTGGCAGTTTCTCCTCTTCCTCCAACAAGTTCATTTCCCATTCTCTTCCCAAGCTTTCTTCCTACCGTGGATTTCGAAGGTCTCCTATTTCTCATTCAAATTTCCCGAAGCATTTCTTTATTTTCTCTGGCCTCTTCCCTCCTTCCACCCACCACCTCGGTGACTTCCTGACCTGCTGCCCTTCTCATCCTGCCCCGTCCCTC
>NW_010146603.1:0-3141 GCF_000699245.1 Pterocles gutturalis
TTATTATTATTATATTTATCTTACCCAATTTAGTTTTGTTTTGAGGTTTATTTGGATTAATTTTAGCTGGAGCTGAGGTTGTCAGAACCTGAACCAAAGTTCAGTGAAGGCTCCCAGCTCATTTTAATGCATATTAACAGACTGGGTTCTTAAACCTCAGGTCTTCAACATTTGAGATCCTGACTGACACAGATCAATGGAATTTATTCCAGAAAATCGGTTGGGACAGTTAATGCCCATTAAATTTGAGACAGTGGGGGCTAGACAGGGACCAAAATGCTTTTCTGAATTGGATATTATTAAAAAAATATTTTTGTGGCTTGATATAAAGGAATGGAAACGCTGTTTTTAAGTCTTTGGTGAGACAAGCCCATCAGGTAAGGAGGGAAGATAAATTAATGCATAATTTGCACATTTATTGAATGACTAGTTCAATATTTTTCACTCACTTTCAAGTCAGATGGGCCTCTATTTCATGTACAACATATTTAAGACCCCCTTCCTTTTATAGGGAAATTAAAACCCTTCCAATATGTGACCATAATTCTAAATTCTGTAGTGTAGTTGTGTGTGTTTCAGAAGGTTGTGGGTGTGACCTTGGGGGATTATGGTATATGTGGAATGAGAGAGTAAGATTCAGACTTTTGAGAGCACCTGTAGCAGTGTCTGTGTCTTTCAGATGTGATAAAACATGGAATATTCATCAGCACTCTGACCACCAGTGTCTCCCCATTGGAATGACTTCTCTTCTTCCAAACCTTCAAGCAATTTTCAAGGACCTTTAGTTCTTTTAAAACAACCAGTCCAGAAAAAAAAAAAAAAAGGCTTCCTTCATTTTCACCCAACTGCTTTAATAAGTGTCTGTTTCACGGGATGGGAAATATTTAGTTCTGTCAAAATACAGAAACTCTGTTGTCTCTGAAGTCGCTGGTATTATATTGAAGGCTTTGGCCACTCAAAGTGGACCATGGTTGTTCTTCTCTGTAGTGAATAGGAATGGTCATTCTTTACGCTTCTCAGAAAAGCCATGCTGTCTATCCACAGCTTCATTATATGTAGGACAGCTATCTTGGATCACATTCAGAGGTTTGCAGAATGTGTTATTTTCTCTTTCTCAAGAATCCAGTAGTATTAGGATTTAGCCTCCAGTAGGAAACTGGTGCTTTAGGTGCAGAGATAAAAATAACAATCCTTTTTTTAAAAAAAAAAATATAATTTATCTAATTCTATAATGCCAACGTCAAATACATCAGGGGATGAAATAAGGAGTTACATAAATAATTCACTTAGCTATTAATGACATACCGGTGATAATACTGATTTGTTTATTGTACACTGAAAAGTACTTTGCACACACAGCCATATACACGTAATCTTATAGCCAGAATTTCCTTGGTGAAGACAGAGAAAGTAAAGGTTTTCTAAAGGAAGAATTGCAAATAATAAAGAAGCATACAGCTGACTTATATAAATACATGAGCAAATACATGTTGATTGCTACTCCATGCTGATAAATGTAGCCTGTTGAAAGCTGCGAGAAGGGAAAATGTCTGCTAAATGTTAGAGCGTTGTTGAATACTAACCAGGGAAGAGATTTCAACTTTATTGTTGGGAAATCCCCAAAGCCTTTTGCTGTGCTGCTTCAATAGGCAGCTGTGGCACACGTAGGACAAACAGAGTGCTGTGCAAAAAAATAAATCTCTAACAAAGGAGCTGGTAATGCAGACTAACATATCACTGGGCTAAAGGTGTTCCTGGGGTAAATATACTGGTGTGACTGGTATTGTACTGAGGATGAAATTGCTATTGTTAGAGCTCACTGATTTAAATAACTAAAAAAAGCCAATAACAGGTTGTAGGGGGGCTGCTAATCTTTGGAAACAAATCTCATGCTTTAAAAATGTATTTGAAAACACAAAAGCCCGAATGAACAGGTCACTACCTGTAGTGACCTGTTCATTCATAGTTTATATTAGATAACTGGCAGTCAAGTGGGGAATGTATGTGCTCGGGTCACCTGATTTTGTTTTCGGTCAAAGAGATAGTATCTGGAAAAGATATCATCGGATGTCACAGCTGGATACCATAGTTATCACTGGCCAGATGGTGATGCTGCACAGTCGGGGATGAGTTGCATTTATTATAGAAATGTCTGACTTTCTACACAGATTTCATAAATACGCCTTTTGCAAGCTTTCAGATATTTGTTGGTAGTTTATATCCTGACCTCAGATGCATGTCCAGATCAAATGTGTTCTGTCAATGTTAATTCAAATACTTGAAAAGCTTTTTTTTTAAAAAAAAATAATTTTCAGTCATCTGCTGTGCTTAGTGACGATGTTTAGTGAGAAGTAAAAAAGCTCCTTTTAAGAGTTCTAGTATGTGGAAAGGAGTGAGTTGAATAAATTTTTCCCTCAAAGAGGAAATCCAGCATTTCGAAATGTAATACCATGGGTGAGGAAATGTTCAGTGTATACACAACGGCCCTGATATTTTCCCAGTAAATGTTTTAACGTGTCAGATAGTTCAAAAGTCTGAGCCATTTAAAAGTTTTGGCTGTTTGCAAACCTGCATTAAAGGGGCTCAAGGAGAAGACAGTTGTGTCTGGGAGGAAGAGCCATGCACAGTGTAGGATATTGCAGCCGGTATGGTTTCCAGGCTCTGAAGACGTGGGTTCATCTCCCTGCGGTGCCGTGTGTTTCCAGAGCCACCTTGACAAGAGTCAGCCCCCCAAGCTCCAGCTCTTTGTCCAGTGCAGATGAAAGTTCTTCCTTATCTTCAAGATTTTTTCTAAGGCAAAACATGGACCAGTCTGTGAAGCACCTCTAGGATGGGCAAGTTTTACAAGTACAGGATATATCGAGTTTCTTTTTTGGAATAAGCATTGCAAGTTCACAAATATAATGTAACTGTAGCAGCACAGTTTTAGCATTTTATATGAAGATTAGCAAACAAAAGCTGAAGGTGTGTCTGAACTAAGTGAGAACGTGTTCCTTTAGTGAAAAACAGACTTACACTTTCCAAGTTTTCTGGGCTGCCAGATCCAAATATGAGAAGAATACCTACAAGCACACTGAAAATATGGGAGCAGCAGTGTGGAAATTTATATATTCTAGTGGGAAAATTATAAGAAATGCAGCT
>NW_010146603.1:3162-3431 GCF_000699245.1 Pterocles gutturalis
TTCCCTACTGATCCCCAGCCTTCAGATTCCTCTAAATTAAATTGTAAAATAATGATCTCCTTTTCTGTTTTCTACTAAGCTACATAGTTAATCCCTGATACAGAAATACATAAAGAATACATATATTTAGGAAAACAATAATTATTAAAATAGAGGAGGCCTGAAACCCAAAGTGTTTCCACAATTTCCAAGGCACATTTGAACCCAGATCTAAGTTCTCTCCCTGGGTCTGTCTTTGTCTAATCCTTTTGTTTATAACCTGATTTTCA
>NW_010146603.1:3443-22446 GCF_000699245.1 Pterocles gutturalis
GATTTTAACAGGAACATTCGGTTGTTGTAGCAAACGCACATACTGAAATAATCTGAAACAGCCTGTCTGCTTTAGCTTTTTTAAGCTTCTGATTATTTTTTCCTGATGATTTCAAATGGCACATAGTAAGAACAGCAGACAGGCCTGGAAGAGAATCGTCTCTGTTATCAGCAGCAGTTGATGGCAGACTGTTAAATATAACAGAGCTTCTGAGGTTGGAAGGACTAACCAACAGAAGAAATTTTAATAACTTTAATTAAAGTTATTCAGGATTTCTGTGACTTTAATAAGTTCATTGATGTCAGAGGAATGCATGTATTTCAAATTTCTCATTTTCTCAGCAGAAGTGAACATGGCATTCAAGCACATCGTCAACTTATATGGCATCATAATTCTTTTTAAATAGGAGGTGTTTATTTAAGAAGAAGGAGTTGCGACTGTAGGCCAGCGATGGCTCTGCACTACGTGAATTGCTGTGTTGTCTTTTTTGTTTACCTGGAACTAGTTCTGACCCGATTGCAGATGGCAAGTTATGCCATCCAGTGTCTCTGTCCTCTGGTGCCCTGAAGACATGCAAATGAGGGAGAAATGCAAGGGACATCTCCTTTTTATGAAAAATACTAAGTTATATATGATATATAACTACCTCTTCTTCCAAAATGCCTTCTTTTTAGCATGCCCTCTCTCTCCTGCATCTCCTGCCACCAGGTCAAAAAGAAAACGAAGAGAAAAAAAAGACTGACAACAAAGAATTATTCTGGGCTTTTGGAGAGAAACGAGGATATTTATGGATTTATTATATTCCCTGTGATAACAAGTTTCTGAGATGTTAGTACACTGTCAAATATTTTTCAAGGTTAACAGTTTAGGGACACAATTATGTTGCAAGTTGTCTGCAAGATTAATTAAGGGTATTTCAGAGATACGGGAAAAAAATTGTTCCTGCAGCTATTAGAGTTTGAGTAATCCCAACTCAGAGACTAGCTCCTCTTCATTTCAGTCCTCTTCAGAGGACATATTCACATGTTTAAGGTATACTCAGAAGAAGATAAAATGTACGTGTTTGGGCTGAGATGCACAGTGATGGCAAGACAATTCTAGGCACAACCCACACAGTTGCTGCCTGTCAGCAACCAGGGCAGGGATGGTCCCTCCAGAAAGGTTATTTTTAAAGAAGTGTTTCCCTGGGCCAGAAAACTCCAGAAGGCCTCACAGAGGCAATGAAGGCAGATGCGAGAGCCAGGCTCACCAGAGATCCCCTCTACATTGGCAGCTGTTGGGCAGGCACCGGGAGGGCAATGGGGCACCTTATCGCTCCGTACTGATACCAAAAGTATTGGGCCAGTTAATAAAAAATCAGGGACTGTTGGTGAAAATAACTGCAAGATCTAGAGAACTGTGAATATGAGAGGTCTTAAATAAAAGAAAAAAAAAACCTACCAACAACCCAGCACTTTAATCAAAGCACTGCAACCAATACACATATCTATCTGTCTATAATCTGATATTATTTTTTAATCCTTTTTTTAAATCCCAGTCGCTAATGAGGGATAATGCTGGATTCAAGAGGGCCAAAGAGATTTATTGATACCAACTCAGAGACGTCGCTGTAAATCAGGACAGTGAAGAAGTATGCCACTGCTGGCTTATATTCTCTTCCTGCAAAAGGACGGGGATGAATGAACAAGTGTCTGAATGAATGACTGAATAGATGAATGAATGAAAGAATGAATGCAAAATCAAATAAATACATTAAAATACATTGCCAGCTTGCTGGAGCTCTTTGGGGCTGCTGTAAAAATGGTGTCCTCATTTCTATTATAAATTAAATTCTGCTCTGCCCAATCCCTTTGAGTTTTTAATTTTTACTGAAGGTCAAAAGGTGCTTTGCATTTGGAAAACCCACAGGATTTGGCTCTCTGTGCTATCAAACCTCTAGCCCCATGTAACTCCCTGTCCTGATGAGGAGCACCATGCTCCCGCTGACCTGTCGGGGAGGACCCCCGGGTCCCTAGGGTCATCGTGGTGCTGGCACAATGGTGCACCTCCCATGGGAGGACAGATTCTGTGCAATCATCAGCCTGTTTCCCCCCTCCCTGCAGCAAAAAAGACCCTTTGCTCCTTGCTGGCCAAAAACCTAGCCCCACATCTGGGATAACTCTTTGAAATGTAACATCAAGGTTGCATGATGCCATGGACCAAGATGGCATCTGTTTCTGGGCAAGGGGCTCAAAGGACAGCTGGTGGAACCTTACAATTACCCAGTGACAGTTGTAGGTTTTTCTTCAAAGAACACAACAAATGCCTCTGCGAGCTCCAACTTGCAGAAACCACGTATCTGGCTTCATGGGATTGTGTTTATTCCTTTTCAAGAGACCATGGTGATCCAAATTTATTTATTTTATTTTTTTTTGAAACCCATCTCTGTTTTGAACTTTGTGATTTGATGAGCTGAAGGTCACTGGTGTTTCATTCCCCTTCCCTCTGCTTGGGAAAAAAGGAGGACCTGGGGAATAAAGCTCTTCTGGCTTGAGAAGAAGGTACTCTAAATGAGAAGTATAGAGCTACGGCTGCCAGATTGATTGGTTTTCATGCATTCACACACAGAGGGAAGAATTTTTGGAAGGAAAGAATATATTCAATATGAATAAACTAGTTTCTTTTTTAAATAACTAAACCAGCAGCTTTATTTCCCACTGCTAATATTTCTGGCAGTCAGGTCAAGGATAATGAACCAAAATTCTAGGAATGCCCACCCAAACTTTGACTTTTTTAATTGAAAATGTTCCCATTCATAAAACCTACATTTGCAAATGCAAAATCAACAGTTAAATGTTTGCTTTCTCTGTGTCAGTATTTCTCCAAGGAGAAATTATTTTTACCTAATTTTCATTTTTAACATTCTTCTGAAGTTTTGAAGAAAAACCAAGTCTTCTAAACTTTCTTCCTGTTATTGTTATTACCTGTGGGTAAATATGTTCTTTGCTGTTAATAGAGACAGTGTTTTCATTCCATAGTAAGAAATTTTTCCATGTGTGTCTCAATTTGTGGTTTAGATTAGTTCTTTTCCTCTCAATTTTTCTAAGACAACTTTTTCCTTCTAATGAAAAGAAAAACCACAAAAACCCCCAACCCTATAAGGGAACACGACCTCTGGAATAAATGAACAAAGTATGTGTTATGGAAAGTATTAGAGATATACAAACAGCAAAGTGCAATGTACTTTAGCAGGACACAGGTTACATATTTGAAGCATCTGCTTCCAGCAGATGAAATAACTGCTAAAAGCAGGTGTTTATTGCGAAATCTGCAGCAATGTTTTCCTGTCATGTCACATTAAATCACTTACGCTGCATCATGCTGTATTATACCACATCATGTTAGTACATATGGTGAAGAAACTAAAGTGGAGTAACATGATGTGACAGACCACATTTAGCAAAAATATTCACTTATTTGACTCAGATACTTGCTATCGGTTTGAATTAGGGAGCATGGTCCCAAATGAAGCTGACAGATGGATGTGAACTTACTAAGAAACAGCATCCAATGTAAATCAGAAAGTTTCTTGTCATGTACCTGGTATTCGTCCTGCTGATGGTTACTACTGTCCTCAGCTCCTCTTTCTCAGCATTTTCTTCCCTACTGTAAGTAGCTTGACCAGTTGGTTGTCATTGATTTTGACATAACTCATGACTTCCCCATGAGGCACTAGTCACATCTTGGTACACTTGGTATAGAAGCGCTGTTAAGTGACAGTTGATGGAATTGCTGTAAACAGGTTTTATATGAGTGAAATTGTGAACTACACCAAAAAGAGCATCAGGACTCTGTATTTATGTATAGAGAGGGACTATTTTAGGAGGAAGCTTATCCCTGAAGACACCTATAAAGTGTGTCAAAGGCTTTTTGATGGACTTAAAAATATTGAGGCTTCTTTATCGCTCTTGGAGGAACTATTTCCTGGTAATACTTTTAAAAAATGTTTAGGAAAGAAGTGCGTGTTCCTGAAGAGAAGTAAGTAAATCGAGTAATCAAGTATAAGCCAGGCAGCTGTGGTGCAGGCCTTGCCATGCAAGGATTTTTCTAAGTGTCAATCCTGACCCAGATGATGACTTTCAACACGTGGGGCAGGCCTTGGGCAGCTACAGAACCATGATGTGCTTTGGTATAATCTGTCCTGGCAGAAATTAGGATGAGAGAACCTCATTCCAGGTATCAAAGAGGGCTTCGCTGATAATAGTAAAGGTAGCAATGACACACATCTGGCTGTTGAAGTATGAAAAATTTTGCATGTGGACTTGAAGAACTTTTTTGAGGATCTGTTTTTATGAGGATCTTTTTTCTAGTGTTGAAGCTCAAAAGATAGGCCAAACTACCACGATTTTCTGTATCCCATCACTATGGAGCTGTAGTGGTAAGTGCATAGATGAAACTCTAGAGAAAAGAACAAGATAACCAACGATTTGTGGGATTCTGAAAAGAAAGCTATACATGTCAAAATGTAAGTTTGTATTACGGCAGTAATGAATAGAATCCATGGTCTTTCTCCTTCAGCTATTTGCTGTTCAGTCTCGATCAGCAGTTGGCAATGTTTGTCCAGATGCATTTTATAAAAATAGCAATAAATACTAGCAATAATGCCAATGATTAGAAGATACGTCTAAGAAATACTTGTGCCCATTTCATGGCTGAATTGTGCACAACCCCCCTGCATGGTCACGCAGGTATCAGCACGCAGACCAAGAGGACCTGAGGAAAAAAGGTATAATTACAAAAGAAGAAAAAAAAGTAACAATGCTAACTGTAAGTTTACTTTAGTCTGTGCCGTCTTAGCCAATACTGTTCAGATGTATTACATTTGAGGAATTGCTTCAGCCTGGCTCAGGGGAAATTTGGGGAACAGGAGTGTTTTGCATGAGCCCCCAGGTGAATCCCCCTGCCAACGCTTGCTCTGAAAGCAGCTGGTATTGCTGCATTTTGTGCTGATGTTGTTCCTTCTTCTCAGGAAACCTCAGGAGCCTTCTTGCCTTGGGCATTCTCCTGAAGATGTGTCGACGGGCTGGGATTTGGCATCAGGGATCAGCAGTTTCTGCTGCCTTGTCCGTAAGCTGAGCATGGGCTGGTGCCTCCACAGGGATGCAGAGTGGGGAGCTCCGAGAGGGGAACCCTGGCACAGCTGGGTTCCCTGAAACACAGTGCAATAGCATACCTATCCAAAGGGTAGGTAATTGCTCTTGGTAAAACAACAACAACAACAAAAAAAAAAAACCAAACCCCAATACCCAAAGAGCCCACGTTCACCTTGAGAAGCTGCTGAGCACCGAGGAGCCCTCACCCGCTGCTGAAGTCTCTGCAGCATTTGCACAACCCTCATATGCTCAGTCTGGATGATGATCCTTTACCAGCCATTTACTGAAGTGCCAGCACCCTTGCAGAAATGCTGCTTCTTGCTCTTGGTCACATCAGTCTCTCCAGTTGCTTTTAAGGAAAGGTTTCTGCTGATCTGCTTAGGCAAAGGCATTGCACTTTGCGCTTGCTTTGAGAGCTTGGTTTGATGGGCGATGGTGTTTTGTGAAACGAAATCCTTTGAGCAAGTGTGCTATTCTCTTCTTACCTGATGAAAAATAATAAAGAGTGATTGAATAATTAATACTGGATGTTGCTTAACAGTTGCTAAGAGGCTTACTTAATAATTTTCTGAAGATTTTTTCCCCTAATTTAGGAATAAGACATAATTGAGCATGCTATTTTGAAGCTGCAAATAACACTCTGAAGAGAATTGAAGGAAACACGTTTCTTTGATTAGAATATTTTCTCATTAACAGGATGTTCAAAATAAAGCAAAAATATTTGATGCACAGAGCCTGTGGCAGTATCAAGTTAACACTGGCGTGCTCCTGCATTTTACCTCATGTTTACTAATCAATCACAAAAAGACTCTTGCTGGCGAGAAAGGTCACATCTTTCATCACAAAACTGAAACTTTTTGACAAGAAACAATTAGAATTCCATTTAAAGTGTATTTCAGTGCGGAGAGTGGAAGCCCAAGGCGGCAGGACGGTGGGTATGGGATCAGTGAAACGGACACAGCTGTGTTCTCCAGATGTTGGGTACCGCATACTCTGAGTAAGGAGATTGTCTCATCTGTAGCAAGATATGGTGCTATTCTAAAACAGTGGCATCTAAGCTCATATTATTTGGAAAAGAGAATAAATAATGTTTGGGTAGGTATCAGTGTGCAGTTTTGGCTCACATGATAATGTCATGGTTAAGATGCTTGTGTATGGCTGGGTCAGGGTGCTGTAGGGTGAGCCAGCGTGCATGCAGAGTGTTAAACCATGTTCCTCCTCTATATACTCTTCTCTGTTTTGTATCAGGATAGAAACAAACCCTCTGTGCCTCTAGCATGGCCTTCCAGTTTCTTTTTTTTCTCTCTTATTTTTTTTTTTTTTAAAGACCTGTATATTGATAAAGTGAATTTTCTTGGTAGTTGGAAAAAAAAATACTCTCTTTTCCCAGATAGAAAATACAGCCTGATAGTTTCACAAGCAAAATAGTCCCCATGCAATTTCTTTCTTTTTCTCTCCCCTTCCCGTTTCTTCTGCTACAAGCAGAGGAGCAGCTCTGCTGTCCTTCCTCAGCTGGGAAGGGAAAGTGCTGCCTCTCCAGGAGCAGTTCCCACCCATCCATGGTTGCAGACAGGAGCAGGGACTGTGAGCAGATGTGGCCAGGGCACATCACTCGTCTTCACCACCTCCTTGGTTCTTTTGCAAGTTGCCCTCACGGTCTTGAATGAGCTGGGGTGAAACCAGAGAAGTGATCACGAAATATCACTGGTCTTCTTGTTTTTTCTTCCCCTCCACTGGTTGCACAGACATCAGCCACCTCTAAGGAGGCTCCCAGGCGGTAACAATAGCAGGACGCAGACTTATCCCAGGCCAGGATTTACACCCTCAGTCTCCCGGAGAAATCATCGGTATGAAAAGATACACACATTGCCTGCAGCTCTAGCACATATTGCATGGCATAGCACACACATAAGTGAGATTAATTTGAGTTCTGGGCATCATTAGCTCAATTAAAACTGTGATTTTTTAGTTCAGACCTACAGGCCATTGCGGAGAAGAGTAATCATAAGACAGAAACGAGTTCCCTGGTTAAAAATTAATTCCCTAGACTAAAAATATAATCAAATGATGTCTACAGTATTTTATGAAGAGCTGAGAGGATAATAAAATTTAAAGCAGTGCAACATTTGCATTTTGTTCGTTTCTATCCATATTTTTTCCATAGACTGACTTTCTGTGTGCTTGTTAATCATATGCACTGCTACAGTCCTGGCATTTTAAGATCACTGTTCACATCAAGATTGAAAGGAATCTAATTACAATCACATTTCAGGGCGGTTGTTTAAAGCTTGTGCAGTGCCGGCTGCAGCACAGGAGCCTTGACCTTTATTTGTAAGCATGAAAATAAGGTAAAGATGAAAGATTGCTTTTCCTCCAGCTCATATGCAGGGATCAAGAGGCCCTCCGGAGAAGCAGAAATGGGTAAGTCCCATACGGTCTCTCCTCGCCTCCTCTCCCGTGCCGGCAGCAGAGGCCAGTAGTGCTATGCAGAAGCTGTGCTCTGCTGCAGCGAGAGGTGAACGGGAGCAACACGTTATTTTGCAGCTCTCCCTCCGGCTTCTGGAAGAACAAGCCATGAATTAGCAGACCCCAGGAGTCTGTCGTTTTGACCCCCATCCAGACCTTTTTTAGTTAATGGTTGGCGTTGCCTGGTGCATGCGATGATCAAGGTATCGACACCTGGGGGTGAGAGCCACAGGGGGTACTGCAATCACTTCTGCTGCTCACGTTATGGCCTAAGAACACTAAAAGGATCTAGGTGTATGCATCGGGGCAGAATAAGGTCCCCCTAACCTGAGGAAGTACAGGTAATCCTACTGTTATCTCAGAATTTATTAAATGCAAATGCCTTTAGAGCATGCAGAACAGTACATTTATTCAGTAGGTTTCACCTCAATCTGTGTTCCTGAATTTGTGAAACTATAATTTTAATAAATTTTTACTATGCTCAAAATAAGCCAAGAGGCAGTTACACAAACTGGCTTCAGCCCAGGAGCTGCTGCTATGGTGTTTGCTCTGAATGTTCCTTTCAACATCATTACCCAGCATTCGAAGCCTTGCCATGGTAAGTGCTGACCCCCAAACCATCTCCCGAACTTGCATCCTTCCCATGTTATCGGCTCTGCACCAAAATGAGTTCATTGGAGAAAGGTCCAGCAGCGCGGAGCTGAAGCAGTCATATTCTCCTCATTTATTCAGCCCTGTATTTACCCTGCACCAGCATTTCATTCTCCAGGCTCCATTTTCTAGCAAAAATTACTGTTGGAGCCCTGAGGTTTGGTGGCTTTAATGGCAGTATCTGACAGGTAATTTGTGTCTCCTCCCTGGAAAAGTTCTGTTTAGGGTATTAAGCAAGGAAAGGAAGGAAACTCGTCTCACACAGACTCAGAAAACCCCTATAAGCCATAGCCTCCTCTAGGCTTGCTGCAGGCAGAGGACCTGCTTGCCTAGTCCGTGCTCAAACGCAGACCTCGCCAGGACACTGCTGGGGACCTGGGTGCCATTGGAACTGAGAAGAAAGGATGGTTTCTCAACACTTTTGTGTTGTATTCTTCTTCTGTCTGCATTCTTCAAAGCAAAAATTTTCTCATTCAAATATTTACAGAAACTACAGAAAAAAAAACCTAGTGAAAGCTGCTGCAGTGAACTTCTAATTACAATCTACAAAGTGTTTATGAATAAATTTATCTATTATTTGTCTAGTTCTAGCACTGTGTATACTTTGCCTTGTACCATTACAGGCTGAAGGAAACAATATGCAGCAGGAAAATGAAAACAATTTGACTTAATTATTTACACCATTACCACCCCTTTGAATTAGGCCCGCTATTTATTTGGTATTTTGTAAAAATTTAACTGGTAATTACGCTTGCTTAATTCATTTTATTTAGCTACTACTACAATAAGATCAAAACAAAAAACCTACCAGAATGCAAAGTACCAGCTATGTCCCCTAATTGTAAATGTCACTTTTAAGCTTTTATGATAAAAATGTAGAATTTTGTACCATTTCATTTAAGGGGTATCTGGCTATGCTCCAGTACTATTTAAGTGTAAACAGGAAAAGCCTTGGAGGACAAGTAATCATACTTAAAAGACACAAAGATCATTAAAATAATGTTCCAAAAACATGGCAAAAATTAGACATTGCAAGACTCTTTTCTTCTCTGAAGTGTTTCACCAGATGGTGAAGAGTGCTGAAATAGTAGATCTGAGAGAGAGAAGGAAAAAACATTTCAACAGTTTTCTCCTGCTAGCGCCATCCAGCTCTCATCTGAGCTTCTCTGAAGTGACACCTCGCACCTTGGCTTAATCAAATGTTCAAGCTCAAGATAACATCAAGGTGTTCGAGTGAAGCTCAATGCTGAATCACAGTCTGGGAAATCCCAGATTTATTCTATTAAAGTTGTCAACCAGATTTATTCAGAGATGAGAACAAATGAGCATGTCAGCAGATGTTATTGTGGTAATTTGTGAAACTCTTAATGAGATATTTTCAGAGCTCATAAAAAGGAAGAGCTATGTCATTAAATTACTGCAAAATAAGTGCATTTTGATACAGGAAAAAAAAGAGTTGGGTTTTTTATCAGAAGTGAAACCCTGCATCAGTGGTGATGCATGAGTGAGCTATTAGTATTGAAATGCAAGGGTCTAGCAACCATCTCAGAAAGTCAGTGTTTGTTCATATAAATGGGAAAATGTTTGTATGTGTGTTAGCTGCTCTGTGAAACGGCTACTCTGCACCTTTATCACTAGGTATGTTCTCTTCTGACGTACTTCATAAAGTTCCTTTCTACAGGACTTGTTATGCCTTCAGATCTCATTAGGTTTTTGCTAGCTTTGTCAGTAGAAGCATCTAGAAATTTGTAATTACTTATTTAATAAAACCCTCTAATTCTATTATTTAAATATTTATAAGAAATCCTTCTCTCTTGGCTAGAGGTTTCTACTTTTAGGAATATTGGTGAATCCCCAGTACCCCCTGCCATCCATCCTCCGCTGAACCTCTAATCGCCGTTAACGTATACATATCTGTAAATGAACAAGGTGAAGTATTTGGAGGTCTTGAAGTAACTAATGGTTTCTACTGACCCATTATCAAACCTAACTCCCTACGGAAAGCCTGTCATGTCCTGGGAGACAGCCGTGAAGCAAAGTCACAGTGGGAACATGAGCTGTCCTCTGGAGGAGAGGGATTATCTAACCAAAAATGAGTGGCTGGGCTAAATGATGGTGAAGAGGGCATAAATTCACTTCCAAGCTCCCCACCTTCCAGAAATGTTGTGTTTCTGAACCATTCCTAGGGAACAGACGTGGCAAATCCAGATCTGCAGGAAAACTCATCCTTTTTAGATAAAAGAGCCTGAAATGGAGGGTGACTTCATTCCCGATTGGCAGTCATTCTAGCTCCATGCTGAGCAAGAGAACGGACTCTTATTCACTATATTACAAATACCTTTGCACTGAGTACTCTTAATGTCCTAATAACAGCCTGCATGCTGCATTTGTTATGCTTCCATTATACAGAATTTGCAATGAAAAATAAACCAAAAATCCCCCACTACTTTCCGTACATCCCCATTCAATGAACATTAAGAAAAGGGGTTTTCAAACTGGAAAGGATGAATATAGTTTTAGCAATCTGGTTTATGCATTTGCATCCAGCTCTAAGTAAAAGCTTGTGCATGGATGGTTGTGCATGGATGGTTTTCAATAGCCTGTGATGAATGACTGATTTTGGCCCATTTCTTTGAGGACAGATGACCATTTGATGAGCAGACATTGTAGGTGACATTAACTGTCATCCCTACCATCCTTCTCAGGTGGTTGCATTGGCATAGAATGAAAAGTGTCCCACAAACTGAAAAATTAACTGTGCTCTGAATGGCTGTGAGCTTGCACTGGTCCCCAACATTATTTCCAAGCTAAATAATCCGGGAGAGCCAGGGCTCGGGGACACTCTGTGCCTCAGTTTCCCATCTGTAAAACAGTAACAGAACGACATTGATAAAACATTATTGTATTTTCTCCTGACATGGACTGGGTTTTTTTTTTTTAGAAGGGCTCTTCTAGGAATATCAAATCTTTCTGTAAACTTGGTTTACAAACCAAAAACCCCTTGAAAATAGTTAGTAACCTCTGTCTTCAGCAAATTAAAGGCTGTATGATTTGTTCTGAGATTAATTATGTCTTCAGCAGTGTGACATGGAGGCCTAGATTAAATTCTTGCATTGTGTTTGAGAAAGTCTCTTCGCATTTGTATTTGCTTTGACAGAAGTGGCTGTTCTCAGCACTACAGTGCCAATATGGAGTGCTTAAAGTTGGCAAAGCTCCAGTTGTACATCTATTTTATATTCTGTCTAAATTCTAGACAAAAATATCATTTCTTATACTTAACTACTAATGCCTTTGAGGGAGAAAAAAAACCTGGATTGAGCAGCAGACATACTGAAATCAAATCCTTTAACATGCTGTGTCGCTAAGAGCAGAGCTCCGTCTCCACCCGCCAGCAGAGGTTGCTCTGATGTTAACGATTAATCATGGAACTTATTTTCAGTAATAAAGCACATGATGGGAATCAAATACAAATATTGAAATGATTAAATGATCTGCAAGCCAGAATGAGATGAAATGTGCCATGTGTGAGTAGCTGGTGAAGCAGCAGTACCTAGCCCATGTCTTCTGGACAACCTGCTGACCACGGGCTTTTCCAATGCCGTGTTGCAGCTGTGGCAGCCAGGCAGGCTCCAGGACCAGCGGAGCATTGCCAGCACATCGCTCGGCCAATCCTGCTTCCCATGAGGTGGTGAGAACTGGGATCCCTGTTTTAGCTTATAAATTCTGTCACTCCAGCCCTTGAAAATCAAGCTTTTGTTCAACGAGGAGTCCTATTGATTTTAATTGGATACTTGAATTGAAAGAAGAAAGAGAGATTCTTTGCCCTTATTTACCAAGCAGGCTTTTTTTTTCTTTCCCAGTTATTAATTTCCTTAAATGCAAAGTGACGTCTCTAAAATGAAAAAGAAGTTTGTTGCTTGCCAGGAGCAAAGCCTGCCTAATTTAAGAAACTCAGAATTAAAGCTTTTGAAGCATATTAGGGCTTGTTTATAAAACAATTATTATTACAAATGTTATCTCTGCTCGATACGGCCTCTTCAGGCCACCACCAAAGCCTGAAACTTCATTGCCAATCTTCCCCACCCGTAAATGTTTCAATTGCATAAAATCAGGTCATCCTTTGATTGCAACTTTCCTATCTCCACCCAGGCATTCAATACCAAACCGAACCAGTCTGGGACATATTTGATGCTGAAAACAAATTCACTTAGTGTTTAAAATTAAGTACTAGGCTCATTATTAATAACTGACAGCAGACAAAGGAGTGCAGTGACCTCTCCAACAGAACATTTAAATCTTTGCACAACATGCTCTGCTTGTGCTAGGCTGGTTTCACAAACAACAGCTGTGTACTTCGTTAACGTATGAATCCCCTTGAGGTAATTTGGAGGAGCCAAATGTGCTAAACTAAACACCTCATTAAAACAGTACTTAAAAAAAAAAACAAACCAAAACAAAACACAAACCCCAACCCCAAGCCCCAAACTAATTTCACTTTCCACTTTCGCAGGTGGACCTGCTTGGTGGAGAATTTTCCATTATATGGAATTCATTCATCTGTGTTGCTGGAAATACGGGGTTTTAAAATCGGTAATATGGTTCTGCTAAGGCACACTTGAGACTAAAGTGTCTTTGAAGTGTATTCTGTCACAAAGAAGCAATTAACTGAGGACAATAATGTTTTATTTTCCTCCCTGTTACTAAGCTGAATGCAGAGGCCACAAGATTGTACTAAAACACATAGGACCCGTTTCTCTTCAGTCTGGGGAGAGAATGGACATGACCAAGGAGCCGCTCTGCAGCGGATCTTGGATGTGGCCAAGGTGGACATGCACACAAGTGTCTCTGGGGCCACTGTGTCCCCTAGGAGACCCTCACAGAGCCAAGTCCAGACAATCATGCAAGATGTACAGTCTGAAGGCTCTGGAAGAAACACCTTCTCCCCTTGCTCCTACCAAGGGCTCGGGTGCCTTGTTCAAAGCTTGCCACCAAGAGTAATTCCTTACTATCCTCTTTTCATTTGTCCCCAATGCTACTTGTGTAATTCTGCTAGTAAAGAGTTTCATAAACTCTCTGGTGCTATTACTAAAAGTCCCTTCCAGAAAGCAGCCTCTCCTGCCCGGGTGCTGTAGTTTGACCCTGTCTGGGTGCCAAACTCAACAACTGCTTGCTCACCCTCCCTCCTGGGATGGGATGGGGGAGACAATTGAAGGAGTGAAGGGAAAAGAGATGCATGGGTTAAGAACCATTTAATAACTAAACCACAATAGTATTTGGAATAATAATAATTGGAATTTGGAATAATAATAAATAATAGTAACATAGACAAATATACAAATGAGCTATACACAGTGACACTGCTCACCACCTGATGACCAAGGCTCAGCCCATTCACAGCTAATGACCCCAGAGCAGGGGGACTCCCAAAACCACAATCCCAGAATGGAGGTAAGAGCCAGAGTGTCTGAGAGACCGAAACAACCCTGAGAGAGGGACAACCCAGGAGGAGATAAACCGGAGCAAGAGCGAGCACTTCCTGACATATCCGCGGATGATGTGTATGATATGGGACAGACCATTGGTCACTTTGGGTCTCAGTCCTAAACCCAAGATCAGATCCTAGGCCAGTACTAGGCTGTGCTCCCTCCCAGCTTCTCCTGCCCCTGCAGACACTGGCACAGCAGAGAAGCTGAAAATTCCTTGACTGTCCTGGCAGCACCTCTAACCATCAGCATGTTATCAGCTTCTCCTCAGCATAAATCCAAACCAGAGTCTCTCACTAGCTGCTGTGAAGAAAGTTAACTCTGTCCCAGCTGAAACCAGGACACTGAGTAAGGCTGCTCTGTGAAGCACTGAATGAAGCTTGAGGGGTTCCTGGGATGTAGCTGTTCCAAAACCACACAGAAATTCAGGCTTCTTTTCAGAAAACCATGGTTTCTCAACTATCTTCAGCTGAATTAATTGGTGACTGGAAAGAGGGATGTGACTGACACATTTCTGATGGTCTACAAGGAATTTTACAATAGTAAGCCACCAATAAAAATGTTGAGCCCCCAAAACTCTGCTTCCAAAAATATGTACTTTAGTCACCCTTCTTTTTTACCAGTGGTTTACCATCTGCATCGAGAGTATTTTTTAAAATAGATGATAATAGAATCTTTTAATTCCCAAGTGAGACTGTAGTCTCTTAAAAATTTAGATGTAGTTTCAGATTTTGATAATGATCTAAAGAGGCAAATGATGGGTAATTTTTTACTTCTACAGTCTTATGAAGCAACAGCCCTTTTTCCTTTAGAAAATTACAGTCTAAGTCTTTCCTGGATGACCTCAAATTAAAGAGTGCCAGTAGGTTAGAGCCATTGGATTTTTTGTTGTCTTCCTCCAAAAAATCTTATTTTTATGTTCCATCCATATCTATTTTATATTTCCTGTATCAGGAAACACATCAACCTAATTAGCAGTGATAATTTGGAACTTCCATAAGAAATATTTAACATGGATAAAAACAACATAAATTGTCCAACACCAAGGTACATTTGAATACTTCGTAGTTTTTATCTTCTCTTTATTCCTGAAACCTAGGCAAGGAATCTGGTTTTAGGGAGACGAAAAAAAATCCCACACCTAATATCTTATTTTTTGTTCACTTTACAGCATTACTTTGTAATGTGTTGGAATTTCCTCAAGGTTTTGTAAATACTTGTCTGAATTCCTCCCAGGTATTAGTATGTCATCCAAAAATGCGAAAATACTATTTATTCTCTGCAGGACTCAATCCATTCTTCTTTGAAATCCTGCAGGTAACTGGCTGCCCCCCAGGGTAATCTTTCATCCTTCAATAGTCACGTATGTGTGAGTTCAGTCAGAATTAGTATTTTTTTAAAATTCTGATTCCTGTGTTGCTGCCGGGCTTTGGACAAGCACAGTTTGGGAAACTCTATTCCCTCTGCCAGTTTTATAACTAAATCCTGTGGTTTGGGGATTTTCAATGGGCACACTGAATGCGGCTCACCCTCTGACTTCCACATGTAAAGTCATTCCCCCCCTTCCACCCCCTGCTATTGCTTTTCCAAGGTTTCTTTGCCTACATTCAGTACAATTACACCTCTAACAAATGTAAATGTTCTTACAGCTTTTCTTTCAGCACATTTTTTGGCTTGGTAAATTCAATTTTGACTCTTTCTTTTCCCGCTGGCATTAAAATGCTACTTTCCAACTTAGCTTGAAGTTTTGTTTAATTTTTATAGTTTAACAGCTCACATCTGTAAAGCACTGAGGGCCTTCTGTCTATACATCCTGCAATAAATTTAGGCAGTAGTCCTGCCCATCCTGGGCTTAGTGCATCCCAGTTTATGAAATAAATGCTGTGAAATAACCTTTGAGATTATCCGAACTGTACTATTAGCATCTTCACTCCCTTCCATCCTCTGGACATGGTGCAATCAAGCTCATTGATTTTTAAAGGCTGGCACATTTTGTAGGCTTAAATTGAGCTCAACAGCTTCTCTAGTGGCAGTTCCTTCATCTACCCAACATCCAGCAGCTTCTTTCTCAGTTGGGGGAATTATACGCTAACAACAAATTGATTTCTGAGAGTCTTTTTCATAGAATTACCATAACAGCAAGCACAGTCATTTAAAGCGTGCCAAAAATGTAGAGTTTCTAGCTGGTGTCTGAGATGAAACTTAAATTGTTCTATTCAAGAATTTGTGGTAGACACACAATGTTTTGCAGAGGCTTTATCAGGACTTCAGAATCCATCTCTCTGCCTTGTAGACAGCCTCAGACTTTGAGCCTTGCAACTGCAGCATAAATCCTTAAACTCTAGGTTTACTGGTAAGCAGAAATTCCTTTGCATAGTTGTATTTTCTAAAGCATTTGCATAAAATTCTTTTCAAGAGTAAGAAGGTTTCATTTATCTAGAAAGTCTGTCGCATATGGCTTTTTTATCTATGAACTTTTTTTTTAAAAAAATCCTTCTTTCATTGCTATTTTTCTGATGAAACAAAAAACAAAAGATCCACACAAAACAGATGCAGAAGACAGTGCTTCTTGGTGAAGAAGCGGCTTCAAAAGCTTCACTTTATTTACCGGAAAGCTATCATCATGGATCCTAATAAAAAACAAAGTTTCAGCTGAGCCCTCAACACTGCTGCAAGACTAAATCATAACTGAAGCAGAAACAAGAGATTCATATGATCTACTTCCCCTAAAACCAGTAAATAAACACACTTCTGCATGAGAACAGGTTTTCACCCCTCAATGTACTGCTGGATTTTCTTATTCAACCTCTATATTACCCAAGTAGCAGAAGATTGGGGCAGAATCACTAAAAATTCCCACATTTTCACTGCGATCTAATATAACCTCTAATGAGACTCCTGTGCAGTCAGTTCTGATTTAGGCTGATACAGAAGACTTGTTCCAAGGGATGCACAAAACCCATAACTACTCCTAGTTTACTCTATAGCCTGAGGATAGATTTTGCAGGCAGAGAGGTATGACAGCCAGCACACAGAGCTCTCCCCCCACTACCTGCTGGACTGGGGAGTATGGTTGATAATGGCACGTAGCTGATAGGAAGGTCCTTGCGATTTTTCCTTTTGGACAGGATCTTCTTCTAGAAGGTCTCATTTGTTCCCCAAAATGCAGGTCTGTCACACTGCAAAGGCTCTCTCAGCCCACAGGAGCTGTACAAATAAATTTTCTATATTTTCATGGTTTTGTAGAAGTTCCTACAGCCTGGAAATCTGAATGATTCTTGCTTATTTTCTGTCTTTTTTTTTTCTTTTTTTAAAGTTAAACTGTTTCCTAAGTTCCTCATGCCTATTTCTGCCTGCAGTCAGTACCACCGGATAGAAACATACTCTCCTTTGACAGGCAGATCTGGCTCTCACAGCTGCCCTGCCTTGCTCTGAAAAATGAAAATTCATTTGAAGAGTTCTCATCAGCTCCTGTGTTTCGCCGTGTTTCTCCCACTTCGGTGCAGAGAGCAAACAAGGAGCTGATTGCCACAAAATTGTTTAAGTGCGAACTCACACGTGTTGCACCAAAGTTAATAATTGACTGTATGTAAAATAGATTTAAAAGTCTTTTCAGAGCAGTAAGATTCTAGAGGAAGATTGCTTACTTTTATATTGCCGTCAGTCTACCGAGACATTTTTTTTTTCTCTTGTGTGTTTTGAAAGGATCACAACTTAGTCCTAAGGCCAAGTCAGTTAATAATAGAAATCTCCCACTGATATTAAAACCAAACACGACTACTATTAGGAAATAATTGAGAATTAATAAATGTATTTTTAAAAATAAACTGCTGTGACCTTTTACCTTACAGCACCACATTTAATTATAGAAATACTTTCAACTTATGTAGATTAAAAATACCAGTTTTTTGATTTTCAGTAAAACTTCCTGCAACATCCAGAGAGTACAATTGGATATCTCTGTTATTCGTGAAATAAAAGAGCTAAAAGTTTTTTAATTAAGTCAGAAACAAATAAATTCAGCCTATAAGACAAGTGGGACATGTATGCTTGAAAAAAACCCCAATAAATAAAAAGAGGATTAAATACTTGCAAGTTGTTCAATGATTAATTAAATAATGGACCAAATACAAGCTTTCCATGCCCTCCCTGCTCAAGATTTACACCACTAATCAGCCAGTTTTCAAAACCCTAATATACTAAAGCATTTGCCTTTAAGGCAGAAGTAATTTAAGACTACTATCAAAATGAATGTTTTTCCATTAGGCAAAATAATTATGTCATATATTCTAACAGTGTCTTTGGACTTAAATCTTTTTAGTGAAGGAAACTGTCAGTCAGCTACAATTTGATCAAAAATCTTGATCAAAAGCCACTGCATATAGGGAATGCAAATAAAAAGTGACTTTTCTATGCCACTCAATAATTCAAGATGATTCATAAAAATTAACATTGAAATGACAGTTCCCATGTCATCGTATAGGTCTGGTGTATTTTGAGGAAGTTTGAATATTTTTATCTTTTTTGAAGCCACCATCAGCACCTGTACAAATTTTAATTCTGCAAATCTGTATGTCAGAACTAACTCCTATATTTTACTGTGACTTTCCATGGGGTTGTGGAATTGTAATTGTGAAGACAGTAAATCTTTAATGTCTGTGATGACTTATTTGTTGATTTTGAAGTCCTCGGTGCACATGAGACATGCTCTCCTGCCCCTTCTGTTTACAGAACAAACACTGGGCATTTCTGCTTGGGATGTGCTTCAAAATTCACTCCAAGTTAAGGGGATTAATTTCCTACCTGACCGGTGTTCTGAAGCATTTGAAAACCAAGATTTGCTTCATTTAGCTGAAACTTGCACTTAGCATAAAGCCTCACCTCCTGCAATTAAATGCTGCCCCGCAGGGAGCCCGAGCATCATCAGATCGCTTCCATCATCTCCATCCCTGCACAGTGTTATCTTCAGCAAACACTTTGACCTTCCTGTGATTATCTCTTCTTTAGGGGGAGGATTTGTCTCCCTGAAGGAAAGAAGCTGGTTTGTAAAGAATCCCAGGCAAGCCCATGTGAGAGCTGCAGCAGCCCCAGCAGCAGCCTGTCTGTCTGCAGCATCCCACCACCACTTGGAGATGAATAACTATTAATACGTATATTGTGCATCTCACTTTGAGAGTGGGGCTTGACCCTTTTAATCTGGACACCTGGGCTCATTCTGCTGTGTTTATAAACCACCTCATGGGATTTTTTTTTTAGTTTTTTTTTTTTTTG
>NW_010146604.1:0-17536 GCF_000699245.1 Pterocles gutturalis
TTTTTTGTCTTGCATGCTTTTTTTCTTCTGTCTCTTTTCAGTTGAAGGATCATCCCGTCAACTGCAGCTCTCCCAAGTTACTAGCACCCTGACTCCCCCTGCCTCTCTGGACATTCTTTTCCCTGGCGGCAACACTGGAAACTGGACAAGCTCCTACTTGCCCAGCTCCTTCACAGCAACTGCTTGCTCCAGGGAGCCTTGCCAGCCTGACCAAGAGCCTTGCCACCCACACCTGTGCCCACAAGAAGCACTTCAGACAGGCCAGGGCTGGCCATGCACCTCACAAAGGGATCAACACTTCCAGAGGATGCTCCACTACTTGCACCTGCAGCTCCAAATGCCGGCCTAACCCCAAAGCTCAGGAACAAACAGAAGAATTGTGCGGTCGAGGCAATCCCAAGCACAAATACAGGCTTGTAGTGTCCTTGTAGTGACAGGACAAGGGGTAGTGGATTTAAACTGGAAGAGGGCAGATTTAGACTAGACGTTAGGAAGAAATTCTTTACTGTGCGGGTGGTGAGGCAGTGGCCCAGGTTGCCCAGAGAAGCTGTGGATGCCCCATCCCTGGAGGGGTTCAAGGCCAGGCTGGATGAGGCTTTGGGCAACCTGGGCTAGTGGGAGGTGTCCCTGCCCATGGCAGGGGGTTGGTACTGGATGATCTCTAAGGTCCCTTCCAACACAAACCATTCAGTGATCCTTGAGTTCTTGCTACGCCAAGTCTGCCTATGAAATATTGATGGTGGCTGCTGTATTCAGTTGTAATGGCAGCGTGTATTTTCTTGCATAATGTTCTTAAATATTTGGTGATGATAAAGTGATGATGCTGTCCCACAGAAAATCCCCGGGATGTAAAATGTCTGTGAAATGTCTCTTGCTGAGACCTGTCGTTTCGACTGCCATCTCAGTGTAGGCATGAGGAGAAGGGTCAGCTCCTACTGCTTCCCAGGAAAACCTACAAAACCCAGTTTTCTCCAGTTCCCCACCATGTTTGCTCAGCTGAGGTCACACTAACCAGTATCCCAGCAATTGCTCCGTGCCTGAGATAATGGCACCGCACTTGGTTGCTTTGCCATGATGAGCTCTGCTGAGCGTTCAGGGTTCTCCCCACTCCGCCCCACGCTGATATCTCAGCAATACCTGGTGGGATTGGCTGAGATCTGGTTCTGCCACCTCTTAGAGGGAAACACAACTCTCCAGGATGAGTCAGGCTGAGTCGGGGTGATCTCTTTAAAATTTATTCAAAGCTGCCTAACAAGTGTGAACTCCAGGCTGCCATGCAGTGTGCAGTGTCTGATAAATACACCCAGAGCCTCCCTCCTCCATTACACACAATAGTACTGTCTGTACTATCTGTAAGGATAAAACACTAAATAATTGAACAGTATTGATCTTAAAATTGAGTTGCCAGAACAAGAGCATTTCCCGTGTATTTTCAAAATAAACTCACTGTGTTCCTGTCTATAATCATCACATGAGCCCATTGACAGGTTCAATAGTCTCAGCCTGGCAGATTTTAAAAGTCAATACAGAGAACGAGTGTGTGTGTTTTCAAACATCAAATACATTTTAATCGTTCTTATTTAAAGCTACAAACCCTCAATCAAATAGTGCCCTTTCTGTCTTGGAGCAAAGCCTGCCGCAGTAACGCAGGCATGTGTTACCTAAATCAAGTTTAACCACTTGCATTAACCATGAAAACTGTAGCACATCTGATTTAAAATGCCATATTCGCCATGTTCAGTCATGCTGCCAACTTTATGAGGACAGGTTTTTTCCGTTATCTTCAGGAGATGAGCAATGCAGCTTTCAGAGGTGAATATGGGCAATGCTCCACTTTATATGGGATATGGGCTGCTAAGGATAGGGCAAATAATATAACTTATAAATTTGGGGCTTTCAAAATACCATTTTACAATGACAGATATTTTAGTTATATTTATAAGCTATGTGACAGAGTAACAACAGCTACTGCTTGAAACATGGGAACTTGCCTGTGTTTTCAGAGGTTTGGATGCTGGAGTTGGATGTGCTCTCACAACACCGTGTCTTTAGTTGCGGTTTGCACTTGTGCCATACCCAAGCAAGTACCTGCATGTGTTGTGATCACCCACTGTTATTTGCACAAGATTTATTTCTCCATAGAAATGTTCAGATATAGTGCATGCAGAGCCCCTTTTTCGGTGCATCAGCTTTCCTGTCTTTCTGAGCGTCTCCAAGCAGGGCATGGAGGGGATTGCAAAGAGGGTCGAGGCAGTTGCAGGCAGCCATGCAGACTGCACCTCTCTGCTGGTAGTGAGCCAAGGTTTCTCAAAACACAAAAATGAGGAAAACTACATGCTTGGAATTATTCTTGTCCCTTTCTAGGTGGCTCTGTAAGCAAATAGTGCTAGAAAAGCTCACAAACACTTCACAATCCCTCTCTGATCTTTAATATTTTGGCTGTCCTTCAGCTGCTTCATGCTGTACAAAGAGGTGTACAGCCAGAGAAATGACTGTGGTCAGGCTTTCCATTTTTGCTGATGTCCAAATATTTTCAAAGAGCAATTCAGTTTCCAGGTAAACTTTTTTGTTGGGCTTTTTTTTTTATTTAGTAAGAGAAAATATCTGCTTTTAGGGTAAAAATATTTAATTCTCACTGTGGAGATCTCCAGACCCAAGTGATAAAAAAAAATCTTGGAGTTCATCCAAGCATTTCTTACCTTTAGTTTTGTTTGCAGTGTTGAATGGTGGTTTCAGCACAGTCAAGATCTTCTGTCGAGAGTTGAAAATGGAGGGGTAGGTGGTGTTGGTTTGGGGTTTTTTAAGTGATATTCTTGTAAATGTACAAATTGCCTTAATAGTTGCTACATTTTGTTGTAAAGATTTTTATGTATTAAGGGCAACAACTTCAGCAGGTGAGAAGCAGCATGGAGCTGCGTATGTCAGATCATCTGTTTTGACTTATTCTAGCTGTTGTGCTGGGCCCCCAAACCTTAACTTTGTCTTTAATTATTCCCACTTGTAGCTCTGTAGACTTAATATAGAAAAGAAAACCTGCATGTTCCAGTGTGACAGTAGTAACCTGGGTTGCAGCTTCTTCAAGGTTACGGTCAAAGTGAAATTATTGCACTGTAGAGCTGTCGCAAGGGTAGAGCTTTTCTAACTCTTACAGAGAATCTGCTGCTGAAGTTGAAATGACAGGTTCATTGCCAGCTTGGGAGAAGTCTCCACAAGTTTATTGGGAGGTAAACCTTCTCAGAAGCATTTCTGGATTCATTTTGATACAGAAATGTTTCACAGATTAAAATCTGTTAAATGTGAAAATAAAATTTGCCACATCAATCATCAGCAACTGAGAAAAGCCCAAACCTGGGGAAATAACTTGTAATGAAATCAGTCTCTTATAGACTTTTGAGAGTGGCATTCTGGGGCAATTTTATCTTTTATGCTCTCATAATTTCCTGTTTGACTTTTACTGCCAATTGCTTTAGCTATTGATTAAGAAAGGAAGAATGTGAATACATTCTTGAATGGTTGTTACACAATGCTGCTAAACATGACTTGGAAATATCAGCCATCAGGATTCATCCATTTAAGGAGCCATTGCACTGTATGAAAAACCCTCGCCATCAGGAAATGGCAGAGAGATGTGAGGCCAAACAGGACATTCTGACGGTAAAACTGCTGGGATGGCAGTGCAGGGAAGGCAGATCCCTGCACATTGACTCAGCGAAGTACTCCAGGCTAAGTTTTTAGTTTTAAGCAAATGAGTTCTTAGGTACTCAGATACTCCTATGAGTGGTGAGTGCACAGGGTACTCCTGTTCAGTTAAGTGAGTTGAAATGACTATTAATTATTAAATAAACTTGAATTACACTAATGGACTATATAAACTGAAGAAATAACTCAGCACCTCTAGTTATAACAGTCTTTCTGGTCTGATGCCATACACAGAGAAAACAAAACAAAAAACCAAAGAAAAGAGGATCAGAAAGGGTTTGTGAAGGGACCAGTCTGGTAGAGCATCGTTCTGGGAATACCCCATGAAAGGACAAGAGTCTTGCAGTTCTGTAGTGCCTGATGAAGTGATGCTGACCCACGCACTGTAGGTCTGGCCTTACGGATTCTTAGGAATGCCAAGGATATTCTGATTTCTCTGACAGTTTTCTCCCAGTTGCTTTGGAGTCTGCTGCCTCCGTGGCACAGCAAGGCTGTGGGTTCTGGGAGCTTGGGCTCAGTGGGAGCTGGCAGCCCTGGGAGGCTGCAGGACGCAGGCAGAGAGCAGGGGCAGGGGATGGTCCTGCCTTGTGTGGTTTGGCAACTTAAGTAAAATTGATTCTTAATCTTGTGACTCGATACTAGGAGCTTTGTATAATAAAAACATTGTGTAATCATCTCCCATTCCTTAAATTATCAAATGCACCATTCAGGAAATTGAAAGACTGATAATCCAAGCATGTGAATTTCTCCCTATGTAGTTTGATAATATTCTGTGTTTTCCACTCATGCATCATCTCTAGGCAATCTCTTGACCAAATGTAAAGTCATTCTAAGGTCCTGTGATGGTGGTGATGGCTGGCTTTTGAACAATAATGAATTATTTTACCCTTTGAAATATAACAACAAAAAAAAAAATACAAGTCCAGCTTTCTACAGTCTCTAAGTTTGTATCTCTCCTCTCTCTTTTACATGTTCCTTAATTTGTTTCGTTGAGGGGGCTGGGTAAGGAAGACAAAAGTGTCTTTACTGGGCAGGTTTTGAAATCTGATGCTTCTCTCACTCAGTTTAGCCAAAAAAAAAAAAAAAAAAAAAAAAGAACTTCCTCTGGTAATTAGCATAGTTCCTTTAGAAAGAGGGGAGGCAGGATTTGGAAGGAAAGGAGTTAAAATTTAGAGGTTTGAAATGAACAAAATTATCATAGCAGTGCGGGAAGGGAAAGAAAAACTCACTAAGAACTGGGATTTTAGATGATTTGTTAGCAGCAGTTTTTCTCTGAGTCATCTTTGCATGCGTAATTAGTTCTCTCTGGAGATATTACTAAGAGATGTAGCTGGAAAAATTATAAGGGTGCACATTGTGAATCACAGAGATGATGGTTCAAGTAATAATATCTGATCAAGAAAGAGGTACAATGGACACACATATCTCTTTTAAGACTGAAATGCAATTGCCATAAATGAAGGAATAATTTTATATGATCGTATTTATCTACATCAGAAGCAGAAGGATATAATTTATCCCTTGGTTTTCTTTGCTATGAACAGTTTATAGGTAGGGGTCAGCCAAAAGTGAAGATGTTCAGTTAATAACAGTAAGAATTATTTAAACAAAATAAAATTCAGGTTGGTCCTTGTGAGAAAACAAAATGTTACTGGATTTGTATTTACATAACTGTCAGGAAGATCATTGAACAAGTCAGTGCCTGGTACAGGGCAAGGAGCAGGGGAGATGGCAAAGGCTGCTCTTCTACGGCATGCTCGAGGTGGTTATTCCTCAAACTGTGAGATAGGCAGTGTGGGGTTTCAGCTCCACATGGTTTCTGAAATCCCTTTTCCCTGGGGATGTTCACCCCACTAATGCAGTGGGAACGACAAGAATCTGGGGAGCGGGTTGCCCTGTGGCAGTGGCTCTGTCCCCTGGTCACCCCCTGGCCGTGGCTCCAGCAGTGCTGGATTCAACCAGCCCTAACAGTAGCCATGCAGGGTATGTGCAAAGTCCTTTCTCATTCTTTTAGTAATGTCATTTAAATATTTTTGTGTTGCCACATCTTTGTCTTAGAAATGAAACAGTTTTGTGCTTGTTCTGTTCAGCTTTCCCTTCATACCGGTCTGTTCCACCACAAAAAACTTTGCTTGTTAACCATATAGAGATTTGTTTTGGCAAGTTTTCAGGTGGTAACCATTTTGCCACCTTTCTTACTGTTATTCAATATCAGTATGGCAGTCTATTTCTCAGCCAGCAAGGTGGTTCGAAGATGAAGAGAGAAGCAGTTCAATAAGCACAAAGAATTCAAAATTATGTATTATAGGGATTAGGACAGTTGGGAAAATGTGAATAAAAGCTGTGAAGTTTCAGGTTTGTTTCCAAGCAAGATTTCTCAAGGGAGAGGGGAAAAAATTACACTGCAGCTAAAAATGAAAACAGTAAAATAAAATTTACATGCAGGTGAGAATCAGGTATTAACTTTGAAATTTGATTTTGTGCTTTCCCAGCTAGAGTATTCGAGCTTTTTGGAAGCAGATCACAAACCAAAACACTGAGGGGAAGAAAAAAGAAAAGTAGAAGAGGAGGTGATTGATAAAAAGGATTCAGTATACAGTCTTTTTAATGAGACATCTCCATTTATGCTGTGAGACTTGGGAACTTGGTGCCATTTAGGTACTGTGTCTATTGTGGTCTCTAGCAGCTTGTTCTTGATTAATGCCTCACACCCCTGGTATGTGTGGCTGAATCTTTGCATAAAACAATGAAAGTGGGGTAACAGTAAGTTCAGTACTCTGGGTTTTTCTATTAAGAACATAGAGGGCGGTGCTTTATTTACCTTTTTCATTATATATGCAAATGTTTGTTTTATTTATCTCAGCATGGATGACAATGCAGACAAGGCTATGCTAATGAGCACTTTAATAAAGCAGTAGAAAATGACCCTGAAACAGTAATAAATAAGAAGCCATCATCCTTTTTCTTTCTCACTTGTGTGCTGCACTCTGTGTGAATCCAAGCCCTGAGTCTTCAAAGATTTTTGTGGCAGAGAGGACCATCAGGAATTGATGAAGAATTAATCAGGAAAACTCACACTGCTAAGGTTCAGCATATGCCCAAATGCTTTGCCAATATGGGGTACGAGCAAAACTGTTGGGTGAAGCCTTCTTCAAACAAAGTTGTGAACATCAGTGGAAGAAGCGTCCTCCCAGCCCTACATTTTCTGCCTCAATTGTCATCTGTAAAATCGAGAACAGACCTCTCCGCTGAGGTTTTCAATGAGGTTGTCAAATGTGCCGAGATATTTTAGGTTGTAGGTACTCGTTCCTTTTTGAACTGAGCTCCTTTCATAAACACCAAAGAGCCCTCAGATGACAGCAATGTTCCATTATATTTGGCCTCTATTTTAACAGCTGCTTGGAAATCTAAACCCAGTCACTTGAAACTGAATTTTCTATTCACCGTGTAAACCTGAGACAGTGAAATTGCTCTATAACCTGTGCAGGAAAAATAAAACTATTATAACCCTAAAGCAAAAACCTCTGGACTTTTCCCTTCTGCTCTCTCAGACACAGTTTGTACCTTGAGCAGTAGGTCTGTTAATATCAGTGCAGGAATTGATCAAATTGCAGCTCTTTAAGTGCCAGGGACTTTGCAATGAAGCAGCTGTAATGGAGCCCAATTACCAGAAGTGACCGTTTCCCCGGCTGTGTCCCCACACTGTCACTTGTCACAGGCAAGCTGGGGCCATAATATCAGCAGGAGAGGAACAGGGTCCTCGAGAAGCTGCCTGTTTGATGTAGGAGCAGTATCTGTGTCTTGCTCTCTGCTCTCTAGATGGCTGTTTTGCCCAGAAACCGCTGTGCCAAGTTGCTCTGAAAGTGCCTGCTCATTTAACCCCTGCGGGCAGGATAAATGGGGGTTCCAGCAGTCCGTATATCCTGGGGTGACTGGGTGTGAGGCAGCTTCTGCCTCTCCTGTGGTGTCTACAGGCAGGTGATCTGAGGACCTAAACTGAGTCGTGCATCTGACATCAGTCAGTTCAATGCCGCTTTCAGGTTAGCCTCATGCATTGCACACTGTTCACTGCATGTCCACCTGTGGGACGAGGGATGGGGACACAGCCCTGAACAGCCCTCTTCTTTTTTCTTTTCTTACGTGTGTCCATTAAATGTCTCTGGGCTGGATCTCTTGCACAGCTGTGCTGGAAACACACTTTACTCATCGTCCATCTTGCACAGCTGTACCCCTAACTGAGAAAACCACTTGTGTTCTTATTTGAGCACGTACTTGGCTCTTCCTGGTTTCAGTGAGGTTATTTATATCTCCAAAAGTTAAGCCAGTTCCTAAGCTGGTGCTATGCCGTCACATCTGTCTGATGCTAGAAGAACAGTAAGTAAAACCACATTAATCTTACTGGATATAGGAGCTTTGCTGGTTATAAGGTGTATTGTTGGTAGTGTATCTTGGAAAGGTCAGCATCCAGGCTCCTGCTGAGTATTGGTATGTATTTAGAATTGCTCAATGTTGTGTTTTAAAAGTGCTTTTGTGGATTTCTAAAATCATTGTATTCTACATACAGAACAAATAGCAGAGAAAACTTTAAAAAATGGATTCTGTTTTGATTTGAGTGATAGAAATCTGATACTTGTCCCCAAATTCAACATGTGGTTGTTCCAAACAATCATACCGGGTGAGCAGGAGATATCACTGGAATTTCCCAAACACAAAATGCAGCTTCACCATGCCTGGGTCTAATAGACCTGTTACCTTTATGACCATTAAATTACAATAGTAAGAGATTAGAATCAGCAGTTTGGCATGTAAAACCTACTATACACAATTTTTTCCTGAGCAACAAGCACTGGCATAATGGTGATTTATCCGTCAAACAGGGACTGCCAGGGTTAAGTGTCCAAGGCTCCAGGAGGAGCAGAACTGGGCTGAAAGGAGTTGCTCTTTCCTGGCTGTGTCATGACGGAAGCAAACTGTAGCCAGGGTCTCCCTGGGCTGAAATGAAAAGAAGCCACTTTAGGAGCACAAAAGGCAAGAAATAAACAGGGTGGGGGGGAAAGTGTTTCTGTTGTCATTGACTTTAGAGCTCTTTTTATCTGTGAAGTAAACGCTGATTACAATTCATCATAACAGGCCACACTGACCAAAATGCTGTCAGGGCTGGTGTGATTGCTCTCAGTGCTCAGAATGGCAATGCAGGCGTGAGGATTCGCAGTCTGTGCCTTCTGCTCCTGAAAAGCGCCACGTACATGCTGGAAATGCTGATGCTTCATGCCAATGTATATTAGCCCATTTGACCCCTTACTGCTGTGTCTATTGAGCTACTATCGACATTTTCTTTGCTTAGCCATCCCATGCCACATACCATCTTCCACTGCTACCATTCTCTATCTCATTAAACTGTGGAGAAAAGGCAAAACCCTCTTCCCTAAATGTCACAGAGGCGAGAGAAGCCAAAAATAAAATTTTCCAAGGGAGTATGTACTGTGCAAAACCTGGATAAGGTTTCCAATAGTCAGTCTCCAATGAACAGAACTATCGCAAAATATTTGTCATATTTACAGTAATTTGTCATTACTATCCCTAGCATTAGAACTGAAATTTCCAAAATCCGTTATGGCACTTGGATTTTTGTTGCCAACTGATACTCAAATATTTACAGCCTTCAAAATCTAGAGGAAGAAGAGGAGGACATTAGGTAAGCTTCTAATCCAAAACACTTCTAACAGCTGGTGAAAGGGAGAATAGTTTTATTCAGATCCCTGCAATACTGTAAAGGAGATCCAAGCCTTTTTTCTTGCTTTTTTTTTATTTCTTGTGAAGATGTGCAGAAAAAAATATGAATTCAGGTAGAATCACTCATTTTCAAGGATTAATCTAAACCATTTTAAAGCTACCTTGCTGATGTCTGAAGAACATCACTACCTGCAAAGTCTTCTTGCGATCTAGACATTAAATAATACATTATTTAGATTCATTTTCTCTCCAGTTTTAATATCACTTCAGTGTTACAGTGTTTTTTCCCCTAGGAATATTATGTGTGCCGATTGTGTGTAAATTATGCTCCCTTAATGTTTAATAAGATTTAATAAAATAATGATACTTTCTTAATTGGGCTTACTCATAACTTGGCTTAAAGTCTGCAGTATGATAGCAGCAAAGACCTGGAGCAGACACTCTACAGGGAAAAAATCCTGATTCTTGGGAGGATGAAAAGTATCCTGATGGGAAGAGAGCTGAGCCCTGACGAGGGGAGGCACTGTGGGTGTGCTCCGTGGTGCTGGCAGAGGGTTGCCAACAGAAGCAATGAGGGTCTCTGTGATCTTTGCATGTGTCGGCACAAATTGCTCTGGCATGGCCAAGGCTGACTGCAGGGTCTGGCATAGCAGCTGGCAGACGCAAACGGCAACTCTGAGACCGCGAATTCCCTGAGTCTGCTCCAGCCACCAGCCTTACCGTGAGCAGAAGAAGCAGGCGCTGCTTCAGTGCCAAGTGACCCGGTCCCTGGCACAAATGGAGGCTGTGCTGCTTTTTGCGTTACCATTTGTGGGATTTCTATGCTAAGGACTAATCATGTGTGTCGTACGCAGAAATCTGTTGGACGTTTCTGTTTTATCAACTCCCATTTTAAAAACAAACAAAAAAAACCCCAAACAAAAACCCCTCAGTCATAATGTTGTTTCCTCTTGCTTGAAGCCAACAGAAAACCTGCATTTCACATCCAGTTATGTCAATGTAAGTTTGAAAGTTAATTTGTTCTTGAGTAAGACTGAAACGGGAGCTATCCCATGGGATGGATGAGCGAGCAAAGGATGGAGAGGCTACTCGAGATTTCTGGCTTGTATTTATCCTCTCAAACACACTCCATACAACTAAATGGTTTCCTGGACAACTTCCTCAAAAGCCGTCTGGTTCACAGGCACTGGGCCCACTCCTAAATTTGCCAGATTCCCTTCTTAGAGTTTAAACACCAGTAACTGTGATTTATATGTGAAGTCTGCGTAACTGTGCAACTGCCCTGGCTCTCTGTAGGAGCTCTGCCCTGGTGAGCTCCGGGCACCACGCCGTGCCATACGTACCCTTCAGTCTGATCCCACTTCTCGGTGCTTAGGTGCCACCAGAAATTGTACTTGCTGGAGGAATGGGGAAAGGATTTGAGACTTGTGAAGGCCGTCTGGGCAAGGTCAAAACACACGAAGCAGGAAGCTGCTGCCTGCACGTAGCTGGGGAAGGGAGAATCTCACACAGCAAAAAATCTCACGAGCAAACAGGCGGGCAGCTGCGGGCAGGGCACAGGATGAGTTTCCACCCTCAGAGGTCAGTTACAAACCAACTGGGCATGGTCTCCGACTGGTCATTGGGGTGTACACCACTTTCTCTCCCAAAACAGCTGTTGCATTTTATGTTCCCCTGTGAAAAAGCTTCTGCAGAGAGGCAGGGACAAGCTCTGCTGGCTCTGTGAGCCACAGGAGCTGCCCAGGACACATCCCAAGCCAGCTGGAGATGGTGATGCTGGGATGGCACTGGAGAATAAACCCTGGTCCTCAGCCTGTGTGTTCAGCTTTCCCTTGAAATCAGGTGTACCTTTTAACATTTCTAGCAAAATCAAGTCTTGCAGGCAACTGCCTACAAACTATCAGGTTGATTTACCCCAATCTGAAAGACCTAGTTCAATAGGCAGAGGGTCGTTTGAAATAGTTGAAATATAAACTGTAAGAGACTCCAATGGCTGTGGATAACCCAATCCACAAACCCCATTGCTTTGTGTTATACCACCAGGTGATGCACACAGCTCAAACCTGAGCCAGTCAAAGCTCGTAGGTTTTTCAGTTTTTCCCTTGCACTAGTAAATCTTTGTCCAAAGTTAGAAGAAAAAATCTTACCCACAATTCATTTACTAAATGCTGTGCTTTCACAAAGGCATCTGCAACAAAAATGTTAAGCCTGGTATCTCTTCATTGCAAGGGATTTATTTTGGGAGCCTGTCGGGAATGTGCCACTGAAGGAGAGAGGTGGAAGTGGTTGTAAAAGGTGTTTAAGGAAAACTCTGAGACAATGCCTGTAACTGTGCCAGGAGCCCCTCATACAGCACCAGGTAAACTGAGAAATAGCAGCTGAAAAACTTGAGATGAAAAGAGGGGCACCTGTGCGTATTCCGGTGGGACAGAAGGTCTCGCCCTTCTTCACTGGAGCAAACTCCATGGACTTCCCTCTGAGAGGATGGGTGGAGCAACAGCCCACAAATCTGAAATTTCTGTAGAAAATTGTTAGAGGCTATTTTCTTCTTGTTGTATTATTATCTTCAGAGTATGCTGCAGATTTCAAAAATTAGGCTGAGGTTTTGGTCAGGAAAGTTTGCTATTATTCAGATGTGCTGTGGGGAAAACATTTGGGTGTGAGCAGTGGGAAGGGAATTTAGGATTTCATTATTGTTAATGACTGTTCTGAGGAGACCTGTTGCCACAGACATGCTTTCTTTTAAGCAATATATAATTCAGAATCAAGCGAGCAAAGCCTTTGTTTTTAGAACCCTGCAGATAGCGGTAAAAGCCATGCGGTATCCCGGGATAATCAAGGAAATACCCTTCTGTGTATTATACTCTGTGCAGCATTTGAAGCTGAGGGATTTACAAGCCATTCTTTTTTCACTAGCACATTCTGAAATGGAATTTCACTGTATACTCACCAAAAAAAAAACGCTATTAAGAAAACATCACAATGATTCCCAATCAACAATTTTTCTTTTATTTGGGTGAAATTATGGATAAAAACTTTAAGAGAAGCATTGACTTCAATTTATTGTTCCTCTTAAGGCAGTTAAATATTCCATTAACTGTAAGCTAAAGCGTAATACAGGAGGTGAATGATGGAAGATTAATGACCTGGTTTAAAGGTACACATGAAGTCATTTTATTTCAGTGGCACAGAGTGAGAAGTCTCCAGTTGAACTAAGCCCACATAAGGGAAAAAAAAATGAGGCTTACAACGGAAAATGTTTTTCAGTGTTAAACAAACCAGATTACAGTCTGAGCCACACTGCATTTTTCCAAAATGCTATTAGGTTTATTGTTCCACTTAATATTTATCTGAACTGGTACCCAGCCACCTCATCCAAGGTCATTGACTACCCCACTGCGGTAACTGCACTGCAAACAGGTCTACACTTCTGTCCAAGGATTTTATATTTTAAGTACTTTGCTTCTAAGCTGAAGCTGGTGCAAGGGATTCTGGAAACCATCAATCCTTGCCGGTGGTTCCTGTTGATTGTTTAATGGAGTGAGTTGCTATCGCTCTTTGTCAGTGACTTATTACACCCGCAGCTACCTGAGGTCCCTTCAGGTGACCAAGGGGAGGAAGGCACAGACATACCACTAGCGAGGATGCCCATGCGCTGGTGAGCGGGTCCAGGGACCCATGGTCCCTGCATGGGTGGGGATGGAGCTCAGCTCATCGTGCAGGCTCCTGCTCAAGGCTGGAAGGAAAGACAGCAGACCTGCATGAAGGCTGAGAGTTGCTACCAAGAGGTTTGTTTCCTTCTCTCAGCTCTGGAGGGAGCCAAGCCACCCAGCTTTCCCATTTTTTCCAGGGCTGAAATTAGATGAGCTGAATCACAACCAAATTGTCTAGACCAGGGGAACGATGGCCCAGTTTAAATGGGTTGTGGCAAAATGGGCAGCAGTGAATCTGCATTAAAAAGCTGTGAAATAACTCTACTTAGAATGAATTATAATATAAGGCAAATGTCACATTTTCGTAAACAAGCCTTCAGCTGCAACAGTGTGTTGGTCTGGGTCTTTTTTTCTTTTTCAGTCAGAAATCTCTACAGTGTTTTGTATTTATAGGCTGTGAAACTAGAAAAGAGTGCTTTTTGAGGTATTTTCATTTTGTTTGGCAGGGCTGGGTGGCATTTCAATAGCAAGCTGTTATTCAGCACTTGGAGAACCCAGCGACTGTAGGGAATTATGGAGGTACTGGAGGTAAACTTTTATTACTATGTAGTGCTGAGCTTGATTTACCAAAAAAAATGTTGATTTTAAATAACAAGCTTTAGGCTGTGAAACCATAATTTTCTGTTAAGTAAGACTTCATAACATTTGTGAAACATGAAATATAAGTCACAGTCTGCTGCCAGTAGGTTCTACACTACAAGCTTTATTTTAGTGGCACTGTAGAGCGTAACATTTACTTTAAGCCCTAAATTGAGTACAGAGTCTGCAATAAAAGTATTTTTAAATGCTCTGGCAATAAACAAAGCAGCAGGAAAAAAAAGGAAAACAAAAGTCCATGGTAGTGTATTGGGTTTTTGTCATCAAGGCAAATACACTGCTAGAAATACTCTTAACAAATAATGCAGTTGAAACTATTGCTGGTTAAAGTTAGAATAAGCAAAATAAAACCTTGTAGAGCTCTGGCTACAGCATCCTGTGGTGGAGCTTTTCAGGAAGCGCAAAGATCCCCACAAAAAAAGCCAAAGACATATTTTTCAATGGCATTTTAACAAGAAATGGTGATCTCTGGAGGCATTTGGGAGATTTTTCTTTTTCATCTCCTGAGTGAATATCTCCTGTCACGAGCTTGTCAGCCTGCCTTGGTTTATCCCACGTGCAAGTCTGCAAATAACACAAATTAAAATAGTCTGATGCCCCTTACATGGAATAATGCAGCAGAGCACATCTGCCATGTGAAATCAGGGCACACTTGGGTTGTACTGGTCATTATGGAGGTAGAAAACTTGCATATGGCACACAAAGGTTTCTTCCAGGAAATTCTTAAAGAAACCAGGATAGAATAAATCATCAAAATATCACATTTAAAGTGAAGTTGGTTTGGGCTGTATAAACTTTAACTTTTAGACTTAGTAGGGATCTCTTTTCTTAGGGATCATTTCAAAATATCTCTTTGATCTGTAGACCTCAAAGGTAAAGATAGTCATTATCAATATGCAGGTGGGTAAATGGGGGCATACCATCATCAAAGGCCAAAGGTTCAAAGATATTTTGATCCTTGCAAATTCATATAAATATCAAATTTCATTTGTAAAAGTACCAAAGACAACTCAAAACCATCCTGACTTAGACTGTTGCTCTTCTCTGATGTTACACCAAGATATTAGGGCTCCTAGTTTAAAATGTAAGGAAGTGCCCACATGCAGTTGATTTCGCAGGATCCTAGCTTTGAGAGTATGTGGTAGATACAAGTATGAAAAAGTGAATGTTGTAGAGAATCTCTAAACAAATTATCTTGAGTCTATTGCTGGCTTTTCTTTGGTTTTGGTTTTTTTTCCTACACCTATTCAATCATTTGCATAAGAATTTTTTTTTATTTTTTAATTCCAGGAAGAATCCTTAATCGTTACTATTAACCTTTTAGCTAAATACTGATGATGAAATTCCTCCTGTAAACTAGACAGGTTAGTGAGGGAAGGAAAAATTTTGCTTACAGACATTCCCCACTAGAAAGACCATGGCCATGAATATGCAAAAGAGGTTTTCAACAGATTTCTGTACAGATATATGGAAGCTGAAGATATTGTTGGTCCCTCAGTGACAATAACGTCTCAAAGTACATTTTCTCCCCTAAATTTATTTATTTGCTATTAACAATAAATCAATGGAAGCTTTCATTTTATCAGAGTCATTTGAGTTTAAAGCTCCCGAGAGAAGTACAGAGAGAGACAGAGAGAGAGTTTAAGTGTTTTTATTAATAAAATGGTGTGCTTTTTAGCACTTTTTAAATATGGCATATATCTGCTGGTATACAGGCATTTTTACACATATAAACTGTGAATTTTTACTTACTGGTGAACCTTTACCGGTGCATTTATTTTCACAATTGGTGAATGATAGCCATTTTATCCTCAAATACTGGAGCCAGGATGTTGAAGCAGGCTTCTGAGCAGGATTAATCCTCTTTGAAATCAATATAGAACTGTTGGTATTGAAATTTCTCCATGGCTGCAACTAACCATGTATTCACTGTAACGCTGCATGGCTCACACGCATTAAATAGTGATGTTTGACTGGGAGGAGTGAATTATATCTGGTGGACATTGAAGTAGGAACAGGTAGAGAATGTGCAATGGTTTGGGGCAGGGAAACGTTAAGCATTTTGAATTTCCAGCTTCCTCCCAGCAAAGGCCAGGCACAGATCTGGCATTAGACCTTCTCAGGGACTAAATGTTCTCTTGCTCCGTTTCGAGCTGTGAGGACCAAGGAAGAGTTTGTCTTTGGGCTGTGTCTGTCAGAAGACTGTAAAAGATAAATAGCTTCATTATTTTGCAGATTTTCTGCAAATTTTAAAGACCAAAGGTTTAGGGGAAGGTTCACTTAGTTAGCTGGACCTTGATGTTTCAAATTTTGTATGCAGAGGTGCCTCTGAGGAAAGGTTCATTTTTTAACCAGCAATTGTGTTGTGTGGGTGCATGCATGATTGCACACACACACATAGTTTTAACCATGTTTTAACAGTTTTAATTAACCAAAACTTTAGGTGAGCTAAGTCTCTGAGTTTCTAGGGGAGTTTCAGTGCACATTGTTAACTATTAATTTTTTGAAAGATTTAATTTCTCTAGTTTTCAGCTACACAGTGAAATCTGAAATTAGCCTTTTTCAGTGGATGAGTGGCTGAAAATTAAATGACAGAAGCATAAAAGTTTAAATGATATTGACACTTTCTTTCTCTCTCTTGCTCTTTCCCACATGCTCAAGTTCTATATTAAAAGACCAAAGCTCAAAGTTTTAGATATATTTAGCGCTTCATTACATTCCATTTAATTACTTGGCACCAACTAAATGCAACCTCATTAATTTCTAATATTGTTCTGATAAACCAGCAGATATCATCATATTAACTATCTCTCTGAGAGACAACTCAATAACGTGACCATGTCCAGTGTTTGCAACGACATAGAACCTGGACAAATAATGGGGAAGGTAATTTATAATCTCAGCCTGTAGGTCCTAAGATTATTTACATCTGAGTAATATCCCAGAGTGAAAAATTAATTGCATTACTAAAATTTTGTGATGCCAGAGTCTTTTAACACAAAATCATTTGGGATTCACAAAACTATGGGTGAAGTGAGAATTCATCAAAAAAAAGGTTTTTTGCTTATATAATGACTGACTTTTTAAATCAATGCAGAGATTTCTGTGAATTTCAAAATAAGTGGGACTGGGTCCATAAATCACACACTGTGAATTGCACACTGTATCTGGAAGAGCTTCAATTAAACAATGAAAAAAAAAAAAAAACAACAAACCCTAAATAGAAATGTTTGTTAATGAAAAATATGAGGCATAACAAGTCTTCAAGTTTAATCAACCCTTTAATTAAATGAACCATTTGGTTTCTTTTTATTACTTTACCTTGACACTCTCACCTCCTGGTTTTATTTCATGCTCCTAATCATATAACCAGCAAAAACTTTGCATTTTAATAATCCTACCTTCAAACTTTCTCTGTAATGTGTTGACGTAATTTTTCTGTAATAGGGGGAAACACTGGACCCGTTCAGACCTGCATGTTATTTTGAAATTCTTCTCATACAGTAGCTATTACAATGTATGTGAGATGCTGGTTACTCCTGAATTCAGTAGATTGATTGGCTGGGGATTGATTAGTCATCAGCCTGCATTTGGGAATCGTTAAATACTCCAGCTAGTAGATAAAAATGTGCTTTTTGTAGAGTTTAAGGAGAGTAAGGGAATTGTTTCATTGACCCTGTGGATACATTGTGATATGTTTTTTTAGAGGTTTGATCTAGGGTTATTTGGTTTTATTTAAGCAGACTGCAGGAGGGGCTTGTGATCAGAATAAAAGACTAGACCGTCGTTACACC